>NC_133534.1:225280322-225580322 GCF_048544455.1 Silene latifolia
CTACTCTAAACCAACTACTCAATGGTTTCCACTAATTCAAGCCAACAATTAGCTCCAAGAGTACACCCGTAGTAGAACATTACTCATACATGCTAATGAAAATGGAAGCAAAAGATGAACAATTCAATAAGTAAATAACAAGAGGAAGCATAATATAAAGACAAGTTATTAAGCAAACAATAAACATGTAAATACTTGAAAGAAAGTAATTAAGAAGGAGGATTATACCAATAACAAATAGAAGATGAATCTCTTCTTGTCTTCCAATTACAACCCACTAATCTATATTTAAGCTAATGAGAATTGTAGAACTTGAATTAACTAAAGAGAAATTAAATTAATAATGAAGAAAGATTACAACTTTGATTAAGGAAAATTAATAAGAGAGGAAAATAATTTAGGGTTCTTGTTACAATAATGAGAGAGTAAGAGACACTAATTTTCTAATCTAATGGTAGAACTAGTTTGAATGCCCGTGCGTTGCAACGGGGTAAATAACTTATTTATAATGCAAAAAAAAAAAAACGTTATAAGAGTTTAATGTTTACATTCTATGTCTTATGATTTGTTTACATATTATTAAATCTCTTTCAGAAAAAATAAAAGATTAATATATACGTGGGTTAACTCTTATTTATAATCATATAATCACCCCACCTTATACTAATCTTTCGATATGGGACAATTCTACTATTTATAAGTAATATATTCACCAAACTTGGATTTTTTTCTGATGTGGGACAATTC
Organism: Silene latifolia; assembly: GCF_048544455.1. Taxonomy (NCBI): domain Eukaryota; kingdom Viridiplantae; phylum Streptophyta; class Magnoliopsida; order Caryophyllales; family Caryophyllaceae; genus Silene; species Silene latifolia. The sequence goes on from NC_133534.1 coordinate 225,281,070, forward strand.
TACTATTTATACGTAATATATATTCATCAAACCTGCACTGTTTTTCAATGTGGGACAAATAACATACTCAGAATTACACCATCTTTTTTGCACTTAGTTCGACATCCAACCAGATCCCGAATACCGAATATAGACAATTGCTACTCATTATATCTAATACTCCGTAGTTATATTTAAATTTAATAATATAATCAAGTACTCTCCATTAATATTTGTACGTTGTTTTTCTTCAAAAAACCTTTAACATAATTGAGATACGGAAATTTTCCGTGGTACCCTTTAATTTTGTCAGATTTTCCATGTTACTCCTACTTTTATGGTACCCTTGAGGTTCCATTTTTTTGCCCATGGTACCCCTAATGTAAAGGTTGTTAAATGGACGTTAAGTTTGATGGCGTGTCAATAAAATAACAATTAAAAAATAATACCCTCTTTTTTATTTTATTGGTACGGATATCTCTTTCTTTTAAATGAAAATTTAATTAACTATATCATTATAATATTGGAAATTTCTCATGGTAACCTTGAACTTTGATAGATTACAAATGCTACCATGGACGTTTGTTTTCTATTTTTTTGTATCATAATTAAAATATGTGCAAATGGAACCTATACACTAATGATAGAATATTTTTTAACACAATTCTAATTCTATTATTTAAACGTAATATATTTACCACACGTACATTATTTTTCAATATGGGACATATCAAATCTATAGGTAGAAAATATAATTATATAATTTTTTAAGAGCTCTCCAAGACAATACTTAAGAGACTCAAAATATTTTGGGTTGATGTCTAAGTTCCAAGGATGCCTCCTATTTATAATCATAGAAGCACCCACCTTATGCTATATTTCGATGTGGGAAAATTCTATTTTTTATATGTAGTATATTTATCACACCTATATTATTTTTCAATGTGGACATATAACATACTATGAAATACACCCTCTTTAATATGTGCAAATAATATGAAATCTATATATACTCTAATGATAGCATTTCTTACCATGAATCTAATAATATTATTTTCATAATTTTTTTACCGGCATTATTTTGCCAAATGAAATGTAAAAGTTTTTATATAAAAATTAGAATTATCACTTAAATAAAAAATAAAAAATACAGAGTATATATATATTATAATAACTAAAAGATTTGGATTTAGGTTAGAAATCATTATTGTAGAGACAGTAATACAAACTCTTTTAAGAGCTCTCTCTGACAATACTTAAGAGAATCAAAAGATTTTGGATTATGACTTCTATTTATAATCATAGGATCACCCTACCTTATGATAATCTTCCAATGTGGGACAATTCTAATATTTATACATAGTATATTCACCACACTTACATTACTTTTCAATATAGGACAAATAACATACTAAGCACACCATATTTTTTTTTGCACTTACTTTGACATCAACCCGATTTAATAATGAAAAAGTACAATACAATACAATCTACACTCTAATGATAGCATTTTTTTGTCACAATCTAATTATATAATTTTCATATGATACTTTTTTGTCAAATGATATATAAAGTTTTTATATCAAAATTATAAACATCACTTTAATATAATATAGATAGGAAATGTATATATATGGAACAATGCTATTATTTATATACATAATATATTCACCACACTTACATTATTTTTCAATGTGGGACATATAACATACTAAAAAGTACATATCTTTTATATCAAAAATTTTGGGTTAATACCTAAGTTTCAATGATGCCTCCTATTTATATTTATAGAATCACCCTACCGTATACTATTATTTCAATGTGAGATACATAATTTAATTATTTAGACGTAGTATGTTCATCATGCCTGCATTATTTTTAAAGGTGAAAGATATAACATACCAAGAAATACATGTCTCTTCTTTAAAAAACCACTATTGTATACATATTATTTTTCTTTGAAAGTAAAACCACTTAGTCTCGATCATTAGATAGGGATCTCTATACCGTACATATAACGACTCATTAACGCTCTATTACTGCATTGAGAAGACAATCATTAGTAAAATCTTTAGTTTTGTACCGTGTCAGGAGACTACCATTAGTAAAACCTTTAGTTTTGTATTTTTTGATTTTTTTTTGGTCATGTTCTTAACTCTTTTCCGGGTAGTTCCCGACGATTTCCACTTTATTTTTTATATCATATCGTAGATAATGACAGAAAATCTTAAGAGCTCTTTAAAATAATATTTATGAGACTCAAATTTTTTTGGGTGGATACATAAGTTCCAAATACGTCTTCTATTTATAATCATATGATCACATCACCTTATACTAATCTTTCGATGTGGGACAATTCTACTATTTATATGTAGTATATTCACCACACCTACTTATTTTCCAATGTGGGACAAAACATAATAAAAAGTACACAATTTTACATATTAAGAAGTACACCATCTTTAATATGTGCAAATAATATGAAATCTATACTCTAATGATAGCATTTTTTACCACAAAGCTAATTGTATTATTTTCACAATTTTTTTTAACGATATTTTTTTGCCAAATGAAATGTAAAAGTTTGATATAAAAATTGGAAATATCACTTTAATATAATTTAGGAAATATACATATTATAATAATTAAAAGATTTTCCACTATATTTTTTACATAAAAAATTATACTTTCCTAAATTGTTTTTTGATGATGTGGACGCTCTCAGATCGCTCGAAAAAACTCTCTTTTATATATATATATATATAGATTAAGCTAAGGTAAGGTATGATAATCTAATGAGAGGTGTCTTTTTATACTAATCTAATAATAATCCTACTACTACTACTACTGCTACTAATAATAATAATAGTAATAATAGTAGTAATAATAGTAATAATAATAATAATAATAATTAATCAAACTAAAGACACGATAGACACAAATCGTCACAATTGACACAAACAAACAAAATTATAAGAAGAGAATGATATGATTATATTGCCTGAGTATTTCAACGTAACATACAACCTATATATCTGAAGTGTACATTAGTTGGTTTCCTAAAACCAAGGAACTACTCTACTGTAAATTAGCAACTAAAGGCTAAAGAATAGGAGTCAATATACAACTATATTTGACTAATTAAATTACATAATAACTAAAGAATATTTACATATTCTAATACCCTCCCTTAGTCGAAGCGGGAGGAGGGCGAATGCTGAGACTAGAACGGAAGTCATCAAATAGGAATTTGGGTAGGCCTTTGGTGAAAATATCCGCAAATTGATAACGGGACGGAACATGAAGTACCTTAACTTGGCCAGCTGCAACCTTTTCCCGGACAAAATGAATATCAATTTCAATATGTTTCGTGCGTTGATGATTGACTGGGTTACCTGATAAATAAATAGCCGACACATTATCGCAATAAACAATGGTGGATTTTTGTATGGGACATTGTAGTTCGAGTAGCAGGTTACGGAGCCAAGAGGTCTCGGCAACAACATTAGCTACACCACGGTATTCGGCTTCGGCACTAGAGCGAGAGACGGTTGCCTGTCTTTTTGAGGACCACGAAATCAAATTATTACCCAAATAAACACAGTACCCGGAAGTGGAGCGTCGGGAATCCGGGCAGCCACTCCAATCAGCATCAGTGTATGCCATAAGAGATGAAGTGGATGACGGAGAAAGATGGAGCCCAAAGTGTGACGTACCTTTAAGATAGCGGACAATCCGTTTTAGCGCACCAAGGTGGGATTCCCGAGGGTCGTGCATATGCAAACACACTTGTTGCACGGCATATGAAATATCAGGACGGGTAAAGGTTAAGTACTGGAGAGCACCGGCTAAGCTACGAAACAGAGTGGGGTCCGGTACAGGCGGACCATCAGCGGCGCTTAGCTTGGATTTAGTGTCGACAGGGGTTTGAGCGGGCTTGCAATTCGACATGTTTGCCCTGCAAATAATCTCCTCTGCATATTTAGATTGGTGGAGAAAAAGTCCCTGTTTGTGTCGAATAACAGCTACACCAAGAAAAAAATTAATCGGGCCAAGGTCGGTCATTGCAAACTCAGCGCGAAACAAGGCCATTATTTTATCTCGGAGAGCAACAGTGGAGGTAGTCAAGATTATATCATCCACATATAGAAGCAAATAGGCCATATTAGTACCGTCAGTATAAATAAATAGAGAGTTATCAGTCTTGCTATTAACAAAACCGATGGAGGAGGCATAAGTAGCAAACCGATGGTACCATGCGCGAGGCGCCTGTTTGAGGTCGTAAAGTGACTTCTTAAGAAGACAAACATAATCAGGGCGTTCCCGGTCCTTAAAACCAGGAGGTTGGTGCATATATACCGTTTCAGCAAGGTTTCCATGGAGGAAGGCGTTTTTGACATCGAGTTGCTGAATTGGCCATCCTTTGACACCGCAAGACTAAGAACTGCACGAATAGTCGCGGGCTTGACCACGGATGAATGTTTCGTCACGATCGACCCCACCTGTTGAGACCGCCATTGACAACAATCCGAGCTTTGTACCGCTCCAAATCACCATTAGCTTTAAATTTATGTTTAAACAACCAAAGACACCTCGTTATATTGACATTAGGAGGTCGGGGCACAAGAACCCATGTCTTATTCTTAATGAGCGCATCAAATTCATCGTGCATAGCGTGATTCCAATTAGGGTCATTAAGAGCTAAGATATGACTCTTGGGGACGGGTGAGAGGGAGGTTGTCGTAAACAAATTAAACTGATTTTTTGGTTTAAATATTCCATGTTGTGCGCGGGTAGTCATTTGTGGGGAGAGGGTAGGGGCTGTCGACGGTGGCGGAGGGGGGGCAGTGGTGGAGGGGGGTGAACCAGTCGAGGCCGAGCTGGTATCGTGGAGCGAGGCGCCGCTGGAGTGGAGGCAGCAGCTGCTGTGCGTGGCAGAGCCGCGATTCCAGCCGTGATGAGCCGGGAAACAGGGGATACGGGACTGCCGGGAGTTGGGGTGTTGGGTTGGCTATGTGGGGCAATGGGCGTGGTTGTTGGGTGTGGCGGTGGGTTGGCTATTTGGTGTAGTATATATGGAGATGGGTCATTAGCTAGAAAGTGGTAGGATGACACGGGTAATTTTTCTTTTGTGGCAAAAGGGAAAATCGATTCATCAAACGTCACATGTCGAGCTATAATGACCTTATTGGTAGCCAAGTCTAAGCATTTGTAACCACGGTGAGAAGCCGGATAGCCGAGAAACACGCATGGAGTAGCTCTAGGGGCGAGCTTGTGAATGGTAGTGGGAGGTTTATGAGGGTAGCAAAGACATCCAAAGGTCCTAAGGTGAGTGTATGAGGGGAGACGATGGTATAGACTCGATGTAGGGGAGTTATAATTGTAGGCTTTGTGTGACGATCCGCACACTTGAACCCTTAGTTTTATTTATGCTCATGTAATTTCATTTCCCTTGTACTTTTTTAGTAAGTAATTTCTTAGTTTAGCATAGTTTAGAATAGCTTTTCTTTCCTTAAATGGGTATATCGCTATTCTGAACTAAACTTGTAATTTCAATATTTCCTGCTACCAGGACCAAACTATCAAATTTGCCTCTTTGAGAGGTGCTAGTCTATGAAAAACCGCTTCTCATCCAAAAGCTTGTTGTTGCTTGTTGCTTGCTTTCAATAATCGTATTGCTTACTTTTATTGCTTTCGTGTGCCGGACTTGATAATCGTGACTAGGATTCCCGACACACACCGACCCGAGACCGATTACAAATAAACTAATGATCCTTCACTAGAGCTTAACGCTCTCGCTTGCATTCTTGTCGTGTGTTAGACAAGGGTGCGCGCCACGGTCCGGCTCAAAGGCCCGGACCGTGACATTTGGTATCAGAGCTCGGTCTTCACGACGAGCTGCTGCTTACGATGACGGGAAAGAACACAGAACCGAGTGGGAACAAAGGAGAAACTAGGGCCCGGGTGACGGCCTTAGAGAAACTACTTGAGGAAAAACTTCCTTATCTGGAAGGACTCGTGGTGAGCCTCGGGGGAACTCACCAAGCCGTAGACGAGACGGTAAAGGGGCATGAGGCTCGCCTAGAAGCCGTGAATGAGACGATAAAGGGGCATGAGGCTCACTTTGACACCATAGAGGTAATGATTCCGCGTAAGTATGCGGAGGAGATGGGCTATCTCCATGAGAGAGTCGGACAACTCGAGAACATGTGTAATACACTGATGAGAATGGCCGCAGACGGGAGTTTTGGGGGAACTCCCAAAGTGAAGCCGCCTACACCCCACAAGTATTGTGGGGCGAGAGACTCGAAAGAAGTCGACAACTTCCTCTTCGACATGGAGCAATTCTTTCGAGCTAGTGCGCTCGACGAAACACTGAAGGTCACTACCGCAAGCATGTATCTAATTGATGATGCCAAACAATGGTGGCGCTCCAAATACGCCGAGATTGAGGCAGGGAGCATAGTGCTGCAGTCATGGGACGATTTCAAACGACTCTTCAAGGAACAATTCTATCCGGAGAATACCGACTTCCTAGCCCGAAGAAAACTCAAGAGCTTGAAGCATACGGGTTCTATCCGGGAGTACGTGAAAGCTTACTCGACGTGTATGCTAGAGATATCTGATATGACCGAGAAGGATCGCGTGTTCCAGTTTGTCGATGGTTTGAAAGAGTGGGCTCAACGAGAGATCATGCGACAAAGGCCCGAGTCCCTCTCCGCTGCAATGACCGCGGCCGAGAGGCTAGTCGACTATTATTCTGAGCGCGAAGTGGCACAGAAAAAGGTATTCCAAGCAGTGAGCGGGAGTAGCCCCAGATTTGGAGGAAACACGTCGCAAGCCAAAACTCCTTCTACGGGAAATAGTCGATTCCGTCCAGGAGGAGATTATAGGAAGTGGGGGCAAGCTAATTCCACCCCAACTTCCTCAAAGGGGAGCACTTCGGAAGCGTCTACCGCTAGGAAACCGTTTGCTTGCTTCTTATGTAGAGGACCACACCGAATGTCTGAGTGTCCGCACCAGGGGGAGTTCAACACCCTCAAGAAGAATTTATCTAAGATGTCGGTTGAGCCAAACCCCGAAGGGACGGACCATGAAGTCAACCCGGGGGATGATGATGGGTTCAACGAACAGGGAGAAGTGGCACGGATGGGGGCGGTGCACATGATGTGTTCAATGGGAAAAGGCGCCAACCTTTCCGAAGCCAAGTCCACTGAGCTCATGTACGTTGAAGAAAAAATAAATGGAATTTGCACTCGTGCCATGATAGACACGGGGGCCTCCCACAATTTTGTTACCCCGGATGAGGCGAAACGGCTCGGGATGGAGATAAACCGAGAAGGAGGAAGGATGAAAGCTGTTAACTCCAAAGTGCCCACCGATTGGGCGTGGCCAAAGATGTAGTGATCAAGATGGGTGAATGGAGCGGGAAGCTCGACTTCACCAAAGCGTCCGATGGATGACTTCAAGATTGTCCTCGGAATGGATTTCCTAAAGCGAACACCGACCTTCCTGGCACCCCATAACGGTTCCCTTATGATGGTCGGGTCAAACCCTTGCTTGGTGAAGGCCGTGGGAGGAGATCGTAAGATGAAGGGACCCCTTCTTTCGGCGATGCAATTGAATAGAGGACTTCAAAAGGGCGAGCCAACTTATTTGTGTACCGTGTCCATGAAAGAGGACACTTCTGCTGAATCAGAGGAACCCTCGATAATGCGGGTGTTAGAGGACAACAAGGACTTGATGCCAGATTCTTTACCTATGAGTCTTCCACCTCGACGCTCGGTAGACCACCAGATCGAGCTTCTTCCAGGGACAAGACCTCCTGCTCGAGGACCATACCGCATGGAACCTCCAGAATTAGCTGAACTTCGAAAGCAGCTAGATGATTTAATTCGCTCAGGGTCGATTCGACCTTCTAAAGCCCCATATGGAGCCCCTGTGCTCTTTCAGAAGAAACAAGATGGTAGTCTAAGATTGTGTATCGACTATCGGGCCTTAAACAAGTTGACTGTGAGGAATCGCTATCCCATTCCTTTGGTAGCGGACTTGTTCGATCGATTCTGGTGGCGTTGTGTGTTTTCAGCAAGTTGGATCGAGATCGGGTTATCATCAAGTTCGGATTGCCGAAGGAGATGAGCCAAAAACTGCTTGTGTGACGAGGTATGGGTCTTTCGAATGGTTGGTCATGCCTTTCGAGCTGACAAACGCACCTGCCACATTTTGCACTCTGATGAACCATGTATTCCATGAGTACTTGGACAAATTCGTGGTGGTGTACTTGGATGATATCGTTGTGTATAGTCGCTCTTTGGCTGAACACGCCGAACACTTAAAGCTTGTGTTCGCGAAACTGCGGAACAATCACTTATTTGTTAAAAGGGAGAAGTGCGAGTTTGCCCAACCCGAAGTCAATTTTCTCGGCCACATCGTGGGGAAAGGGAGACTTAGAATGGATCCGAAGAAGATTACCGCCATCAAGGATTGGGGCACCCCGAGAAACGTGTCTGAGCTTCGCTCTTTCTTGGGGCTAGCAAACTACTATCGGAGATTCATCCGGGAGTATTCTAAAATAGCCGCCCCCCTAACTGATTTGTTGAAAAAGGATATCAAGTGGGAGTGGTCTATCGACAGAAAAAGAGCCTTTGAGAGGCTCAAAGAAGCAGTGATGCAGGAACCCGTATTGGCACTGCCGGACATCACCAAGCCATTTGAAGTAGAGACGGATGCGTCTGATTATGCCCTTGGGGGAGTACTCCTCCAAGAGGGTCACCCAGTGGCCTTTGAGAGTAGAAAGCTGAATGGGGTCGAGACTCGGTATCTTTGCCCAAGAGAAGGAACTCCTTGCTATTGTTCATTCCCTGCGGGGATGGAGACACTACCTCTTGGGATCGAAGTTTATTGTCAAGACGGATAACACCGCGGCATCCCACTTCCTGACGCAACCTAAGCTCAACAGCCGACAGGCAAGATGGCAAGAATTGTTGGCCGAGTTTGATGTGGAGTTCACTTATCGACCGGGAGCAGCAAATAGGGTCGCTGATGCCCTAAGCCGTAGATGCGACTTGGCCACACTGCATATGATCGCTCACTTGTCCACCACCACCGTGGTCACAGATATTCGAGCTAAGGCAAAGGAACACCTCAACCAAGACCCAATGGCGAGGACTCTGAAACAGTTGGCCTTAGAAGGAAAGACTCGCAAGTTTTGGGTGGAAGATGGGCTTTTATTCACGAAAGGACATCGCATCTTTGTTCCAAAGGCGGCCGGATTGAGGAAGATGCTTCTACAGGAGTGCCATGATACCTTGTGGGCGGGTCATCCGGGATGGCAGAGAACCTTATGCCTATTGAAGAGAAGTTACTATTGGCCCCAGATGAAGGATGATGTGATGGAGTACACGAAGACATGCCTCATTTGCCAGCAAGATAAGGGAGAGAAACGAAGCGGGAGGGTGTTAAATCCGTTGCCCATACCTACACGACCATGGGAGAGTATCTCTATGGACTTTATCTCTGGGTTGCCGAAGGTAGGGGCGTTAAGTGTGATCCTTGTCATTGTGGATCGATTCTCAAAATACGCGACTTTCATTCCTCTTCCTAAGGCGTGTAGCGCTGAAGAAACGGCCACCATGTTCTTCAGACATGTTGTGAAATATTGGGGATTGCCTCAAAGTATAGTCAGTGACCGCGATTCTCGCTTCACGGGACTATTTTGGGGAGAATTGTTCAATCTCCTGGGTTCGAAGCCGCGGATGTCCTCAAGTTACCATCCTCAAACGGATGGCCAGACTGAACGATTCAATAGCATTCTGGAAGAGTATTTGAGACACTTTGTTGGGGCAACTCAAATGGAGTGGGTAAGACTCCTTGATCGCCAGATTCTGTTTTAATGTGCAGACGAGCTCTTCATCCAACAAGAGCCCGTTTGAGCTTGTTACAGTCAACAGTACCGCTATTGCCTCCCACGATTCTGAGATACATATGGAGGCCGGACAAAGAAAGCCCCCGAGTATGTGAAAGAATGGAACGTGAATGCCGAAATTGCTCGAGCTTACTTGGAGAAAGCATCTCGCCGCATGAAGAAGTGGGCGGATCAGAATCGGAGACCAAGGGAGTTTAAAGTAGGCGACATGGTCATGGTGAAGCTGAACAAAGAGCAGATGAGATTCCTCCGAGGACGAGACAAGCGTCTAGTGCGGAAGTACGAAGGCCCAATCCAAGTAATCAAACGGATTGGGGAAGTAGCATACAAGCTGGACCGCCCTGCCTGGATGAAGTGTCACCCTGTCTTTCATGTGAGCTGTCTAAAGCCTTACCATCCAGATCCTGAAGATCCCACCCGCAACAAGAGCAAGCGCGCCAACATCCGCTCCAATCAACTTCCAGCGACATCAACCGACTGAACCAGCCATGAAGATTTTGAAGCGTTGCCGAGGACGGCAACAGATTAGGTGGGGGAGAGTGTGACGATCCGCACACTTGAACCCTTAGTTTTATTTATGCTTATGTAATTTCATTTCCCTTGTACTTTTTTAGTAAGTAATTTCTTAGTTTAGCATAGTTTAGAATAGCTTTTCTTTCCTTAAATGGGTATATCGCTATTCTGAACTAAACTTGTAATTTCAATGTTTCCTGCTACCAGGACCAAACTATCAAATTTGCCTCTTTGAGAGGTGCTAGTCTATGAAAAACCGCTTCTCATCCAAAAGCTTATTGTTGCTTGTTGCTTGCTTTCAATAATCGTATTGCTTACTTTTATTGCTTTCGTGTGCCGGACTTGATAATCGTGACTAGGATTCTCGACACACACCGACCCGAGACCGATTACAAATAAACTAATGATCCTTCACTAGAGCTTAACGCTCTCGCTTGCATTCTTGTCGTGTGTTAGACAAGGGTGCGCGCCACGGTCCGGCTCAAAGGCCCGGACCGTGACACTTTGCTTGGAAGAATATTGTGAATATAAGTGGCCATTGCTAAGGCATGATGCCACATCGAGGGTGGCATATGAGCGTGAATTAGGAGAGTACGCATAGTATTGTTTATGGTTCGAATTTTGCGCTCTGCCTTGCCATTTTGAGGTGAGGTGTGAGGGCAGGAAAACCGAAACAACATTCCTTTGGACTCAAAAATTTTTTGGAGAGGGGAGTTGTTGTATTCACGTCCATTGTCGCATTGAAGGGTTTTAATAGCAATGTTAAATTGGGTTTTAACCATGTTATACAAGGTGGTGAAAATTTGACATACTTGGGATTTATTTGTGAGGGGAAAGGTCCACAAAAAATTAGTATAGTCATCAACAAACAATATATAATAACGATGGTTAAGGGTACTCAAAACGGGAGAAGTCCAAAGATCCGTATGCAAAATATCAAAGGGAGCAAATGTATGAGACAAAGACGAATAAAATGGTAGCTTAATGTGTTTCCCTAATTGACAAGAGTTGCAAATAGATAACTTATTCATAGGACGACAAGAAATTGTTTTGTGAGTACAAATAGAATTAAAAACATCATGACCCGGATGACCTAGGCGTCCGTGCCAAGTAGAGGGCGAAACAGCGGTGTGGGCTTGTGGGTGAAGGGTGTGGTTCGTGGCTTGGTGAGACTCATGAAGAGGGTAGAGGTCCCCCGTGCTATTGCTTCTCATAATCGGCCTCCCCGTCTTGAGATCCTTCACAGTGAAACCAAATGGGTCAAACTCGACAGAAACACGATTATCGATAGTAAATTTTCTAACAGATACCAAGTTTTTAATTAAATTGGGTACATGAAGGACATTATTTAACACGAGGGGCGGGTGTGGGGAAGCAAGAGTCGTAGCACCAAAACCAATAATTGGAATCATGTCACCATTGCCGACTACTATATGACGGTTTTTACTCAAAGAAGAATAAGAAGAAAGGTTACCATTATTGGATGTCATGTGCGACGACGCGCCTGTGTCCATATAATAGTTATCGTCCGGTTATTGGAGACCGAGCGATTGCATCATTGCAGCTATATCAGTCGGAACAAAAGTTCCTGGAACATTAGCATTAAACCCCTGTCCCTGTTGTGCAATAAAAGCTTGTCCCTGTTGAGTTGGTCGAGGCCCAAGAATGCCCTGTTGAGGCCGAGAAACATAACCAGGCCACCCAGTAGTAGGGTACGGGCACGGTGGTATGGTCCAGCCTTGCTGTGGCACCGTATTATAGGGTACCCAGGTCCACGTACCCGCTCCCTGCTGCTGTTGGCGATTGCTATTGCGACCGTTGTTGGCGTAACTACTACCATTGTTGTTCTTACCGCCTTTGCCGCGATTGTTACGCCCGCCTTTGTTGCGATTGTTGTTCGAGTTCGAGTTCCCTCCACCCTTAGAATTATTAGAGGTGGAATGAGAATGAGAACCCGCCTCCTTAGAATTTTGAGACGCAACCAGGGCGGTGTCCGCGGCGGCAGGAGCAGCATGGATACGTTGATTGTTCTCCTCAAGAGTGAGCATTGACCGAGCCTTGTAGAAGGGAGGCAAGGGATCACCCTGTTGAATAATTGTGGCGATACCCTTGAACCCTTCAGAGACATGAGTGACCAATTGAAGGACAAGACGAGTTTCCGAGACAGGAGAACCAACATTAGCGAGTTGGTCAGCAATCATTTTAAGAGCTTGACAATATGACGACACATCCGGGAAATTGTCCATGTGGGTGTTGGTAAACTGCTGCTCCAACATGACTGCCCGAGTGTGCTTGTTATCATTGAAGATGTCCTTGAGACGATTCCACGCGGCCTCAGCAGTAGATCCGGGTTCGAGAATCGTGTGAAGGAGATCCACCGAAATAGTGCTATATATCCATTGTTTGACAATGGCATCAAGACGGGTCCAAGTCGCATCCTTATTAACCACGGTGTCCTTGGGTGGGACGAGGTGATCAAGAACATCAAAAGCACTGGCCGTATTGAGAAACAATTCGGCCCACGACGCGTAATGAACATTTTCCATCTCGAGGGTGATTTGCACATAATTCTTGATGTTTGATACAGAGTAAGCGGGGTGAAAAGAGGGTTTGGAGGATTGGGGAACGTCATTTGTCATGATTGCAGAGATGAGGCAAATTAAATCAAAGAGTTGAGCGGAAGGGATGAAGATCTAGTTTGGGTTGATACCATATAAGAAGAGAATGATATGATTATATTGCCTGAGTATTTCAACGTAACATACAACCTATATATCTGAAGTGTACATTAGTTGGTTTCCTAAAACCAAGGAACTACTCTACTGTAAATTAGCAACTAAAGGCTAAAGAATAGGAGTCAATATACAACTATATTTCACTAATTAAATTACATAATAACTAAAGAATATTTACATATTCTAATAAAAACATCGACACAATTGACAAAAAGGCAAAAAACGGAAGCAGAGGGAGCCACGCCGGTCCACCGGCGGACGGCTAGGGCACCGGTAGCGCGCGGATCAAAGAAAGGGGAAGAATTAATGGAGATGTGTGTGGGAGCCGGTACACCGGCAGAAGGGCAACCGACATAGAGCACATAATTGATGAGAGATGAAAGTTGTGGTATTGCGTGCCGGTACGTTGGCTGCCGGTGCCTATGCCGACAGCGAGATCTGAAGCAAAAAGGAGGGAAAATTGATGGGTTGGCTGCCGGTAGAGGAGGCGACTACCGGTTGGCCAGCAGGGGATGCATATGTGGTGTTTGATGTCGATTGATGTTGGGTTGTTGTCGGAATGGTGGATGTCGATGATGCTGCTGCTTTGAGTGTGGGGTGGTAGTCACGGTGGTTGTTGCTGTTGAGGTGCGTCGGAACAGAGGAGAACGCAAGGAGCAGGGGTTGAATGAGAATGGTGAAATGGGAGCTTGATGATGATGGTAATGGCGAGGATGAGTTGTTGCTGGTTGTCGAAGTGAGCCATGGAGTCGGGTTTCGAGCAACGTCGAGGTGACTGATGGCTGCTGATGGTAACACTTTGGTGATGCTAAATGCGCGGGTGTCGGGTTTCGCGCCATGGTCGTTGCTGCTATTGTTGTTGTGAGAGTTGGTGGTGGCGGGGTGCATGATGAAGCGTGCTTGGTGCTTCAATGGAGGTGAGGGTGGTTGATGCAAATTGATGGAATGAGCATTGGTGAGATGGTGATGGTGAAATGCAGTGGTGGTGTTTGGAAATGAAGGTGATGAAGCGGTGTATGAATGGAGGTCGAAGACGAGATGCAGAGGATGGGTTTGGTGGCTGCTTCAATGGTAGCTTGATGTCGGGTTGAGCCTTGATACTGGCGAAGTGCAGGGGAATTGTGTTGTTGATTAGAAGAGTTGCAGGGGTTGACTTTGGTAATTGAAGGTCAAGGGTTGACCTTCATTTCCCTCCTTTATGACTTGTAGCTTTGACCCGCCACTTCGACTCATCTTGATTCTCATTATTCCGCCTTGCTTTTCCGTTTCACCTACACATAAAATAATATAATAATAAAATAATAGTATAATAAAATAATACTAATAATACTAATATTGTATAAATCCGACTAATTATCAAATATAACTAATACGATTAATAATTATTATAAATTAGTAATTAAATGAGCTAATTAAACAATTAAGCATGCAAAATCGAGTCGGAATAAAGTAATGGGCCAGGGCTAAATCGTCCTAAATTGGAACGATATCAATGGTTAGGTAGCGCGGGAGGGGTGGTGATTGAAACGTGGAGGGAGGAAATAGAAAGGGGAAATTGAAATGAGTGAAAAAGAGGGGTGTTGAAATGGAAAATCATATACATGATCGATCGATAAGGGTGACATGGGTGGACTCTCATGGCCATTAATAAAAAAAATGGGATTTTCTTTGGATTCTTAACGTATACCCTCACTTTTCTAAAATCAACAAATATACCCCCTAAACTCAATTATTGGTTCTAAAATTGCCTAAAATGCCATAATTTGGGGTTTTTTTTAATAATGGTATAATTTTTTCTGGAAAAGTTGTTTATTGTTGAACAATGAACTTTTTGATGTCTACCCTATCGTGGATAAATAATCATCTAAATTGAGTTACGGGCACATAGTGAGTACAACCACAAAAGAGGTTTTACAGGATCAATATATATTTAACAAGATTATTAGGAAGTTGTAAGACAAGATTACAAGTAAGGCAAAGCTTATATTAAAAGAAATTGATATATTTTACAAGGAAGGTTTTATGAGAGATGTTTTAAAGGGATATCACACTTAGACTTAGCTTGGTTATGGCAAGTACCAAGCACTTCTATTTATAGTACAAGCTAGGGAGAATATTACAAGCATATGCCAATCACATCACACAATATACACCATAAAATTAAAGCTTATATTATACACCATTCCTTTATTTAGACTACTATTTAGCTATCACTTCATGTCTTCCATTATTGTCTTTTCTCCTATCTCCAAAAGAGGAGATTGTTTCTTCGGGTTCATCATTATCACTATCATCATTGCCTGAAACCACGTCATCTAGATATATCTTCAGTCCTGGAATATATTTCTTTATTTTGTAGGCCACACCCTCAACTCTGTAGATTGGATGATCACAGTCGCTTTTGGGCCAAGAGTACTGGTCATGAAAACTCAGGAGTTTTTCTCGGACTTATTGGATAAATTCTTGAGGGTACGTGTCCGGATCATGCCAATTAGCTGCAAGAGGACAAAACAAGTTTTCATTTATAGCAGATTCCTTTATTCCATTTAAAGCTGCCAAGCTACGAACCCTTTGTTTGGAATAATTTTCTTCAAAAGGTGAATCATTGTAGCCTGTCTTTATCTGGGCCTCAAATCTTTTATGAATTTGGACACCATCTTCTTCTTGTACTTGATCAGTAAGAATTTTGAATACAACAAACACAGAATGTCCTTCCTGCCTTCGGATATTCGTCTGCCACCATGTTGCATCGTGAAACAACGTCAGCCACTTGTACAGGACCTTGTAATGCGGTTTTCTCCGTTTCATGAGACATTTTGCTAAATACTGCAACACTGGTCTTTTTTCAATTAGAACTCCAATGGTGTATGACTCAGCAAGGTACCATAGCAACAGATAACCTTCTGGTGGAAAATTTCGGTAGTGATTTGGATTCATGTTGATGGTGGTGAGGAAGGGATATCTTGGGTGATAAGGCAGCCCAAGAAGTGGACCTTGGTCAAGGCCATACCGATGTATTTACAACATGAGGAACTTGTGTAGAGTGATACCCCCCTGGTGCTCAAAATATTCTTAAGAATTTCTTCTTGTAAGACTTGTGGAACATGGCTAATCAATGCTATGATTGACTCGTCCGTTGGTTGTGCTGGATTGATCATGTATATCACCGGGAATATTGATGAGATTTCTCTCTGAGTTCTTGAAAGAAAATCGGGGAGAAAGTTGTCTTTTCCTTTTATGTGCTTAACATCAAACTTCAATTGTGAGAACCAGCTTTACCACCCGAGTAATTGTGCTTGGGAAAGAGTTTTTTGCTTGAACTGTATCATTTTTGGAAAAGATGACATGTCCATTTCTATGAGAAAATGTTGTCCAACTAAGTGGAATTCAAATTTCTCAATTCCTCTTTTTACAGCAAGAATCTCTTTGTAGGTGGAGTGATAGTGTTTTTCACTTTCCTTGAAAGCTCCACTCTTATATCCACATATGTGCCTTTATCCTTTCTCATCTTCTTCTAATAGGACCGCTCCCCAGTAACAATCACTCGCATCTGTTTGTAAAATTCTCTTGCCTTTGGATGGGATCTTTAATGTTGGCAAAGATTTTGCAATTTTCTTTAACTCCTTGACTGCTTCTGTGCATTTCTGATTCCATGGAGGTGCATCTTTCCTTAACTGTGCTGAAAGTGTGGACCTTTGCTTGGCTAGACCATGAATGAAATCTGCCATGTAATTGACAATGCCGAGAAATTGTTGCACATGTTTATATGAGAGCTTTTCATCTGGAAACGCTTCTAGCTGGGCGGGAATGTGAGGTTGAATATGATATTGCCCTTTAGAAATGTGCATCCCCAAGAAATCTATTTGTGTTTCTCCAACGACCATTTTCTTTTCAGAGAGCATTATTCCATATTGTAGGATAATCTTATGGAACTTCTCTAATAATGCAGTGTGAGATTCAATGTCGGGAGAAAACAGAAGGATATCATCGATGTAGATCAAAGCATTTGCGAGGATTGGCTCAAAAATCTTTATCATTGCCTTTTGGAATAAGGACGGAGCTGTCTTTAAATCAAATGGCATGACTTCCCATTGGTAATGGTGATCTGGTATACAAAAACCTGTTTTCGGTCTTTCCTCAGGCTTAATGCCTAACTGCCAAAACCCGGCTTTAAGATCAAACTTTGAGAAGATTTGGGCTTGAGGTAGTTTGGTGAACAACACTTCTCTTTTTGGCAAGGGGAATTTATCATCAGCAAGGAAATGATTTAGTGGTCGGTAGTTGATTACTAACCTTAATTTTCCACGAACTTGTTCTGCTCTTTTGTTGACATAAAATGCTTCACAAGCCCAAGGTGATTTTGTTGGTTCAATGAGTCCCTCCTTCTGGAGTTGTTCTACCTCTTGAAGAGCCAGAGTGTAATGATCTGGATTCATTCCCATATGGTTGGCTTTTGTGGGGGTTTATATCTTCATTTTTATTGAAGGGTAGACTAATAAAGAATTCTGGATTTTGCCATAAAGGTGAGTTGCATTTTTTAAGGAACTCGGAATGAGAGTCAGCACATGAGGTGTTGACTATATTTTCTTTGATAGGATTAAGAACCTCCAAAGAATAAATATGCGAGACCTTTGTCCAGGGCAACAGATGATTTTTATGTTTAAGACCTTTTGGATGCCAAGACACCCTTTTGAGGCTGTGAAGAACATCAAATCCCAGTATGAAATACTTTCCGGTGAGATCTGATCCAAATACTTTGGATTTTATCATGTATCCTGGGAAAAGCTGGATGTAGATAGGCTTGCTCTTAAGGGATATGCGAAACATTTGTCCATTTGCAGTTCTGAACCCTACTGAGCATGGCTCCCAGTGAGATGGTGTGAGTAAATCCGGCTTCATGATGGAGTATGAGGCACCAGTGTCAAAATATGCAACAACCGGGATCGGTTTGTCATATTTATCTGGAAAGATATAGATTTTGGCCTTTGGAGATGGCTGTGCTAAGTAAGCCGCCAGTGTTTCATCTTGTTTCTCGGCTTTGCAGATATCGATGGTGTATGCATCAAACAGCATGAATTGTTCATCTGCACTTTCTTCTCCATCTGAATCATCATCGGAATCTGATGAATCACTGATGGGTTCTATTACCATCACAAGAATGGTATCATCTGTAGGTTCATCATCAAGAGAAAAGACGGATTCGATATCCACATCATCAATGTCTCCAACACGGGCAAGATAGCCAATAAGATTATCTCTTTTCTTCTTATTTGGACATTGTTTTGCGTAGTGCCCTTTCTTTTTGCAGATGTAACATCGATCAGACTTTTTAAAACCTCTCCGTTTCTTCTTCCTGAAGAATTTCCATTTTTTGTCTCCCGATAGTTTTGGGAAACGTTTCTTCCACCTTTTCTTATACTTTTTCTCTCCCACGAAAGACGAACAACCACACTTCTTTGATTTGCATTTTATAGAAAGTTCTGGGTGGTCACATACTCTTCCCAAAAGTTTCCCTTGTTCTTGTAGTTGTTTGAAAAACTTTTGGTGATTACATAGCTTTTCTAGAGCCGCAAGGGAGGTTTGATATATTTCTCCAAAGGTAGCATTGCTGAGAGAAATGTTTTTGAGGGAAAACTGCCTAGATGTTTCATTCCCCAGAGGTTATGGAAGGGAATTTAAGTAGGCTTGTTTCAGATTTACGTTATCCATGCCACCAAGAGCATAAAATCTCTTTGACATTCTCTTATAGTGGCGCTCTAGATCTTTGTGCTTAAAAGAGCAACACTTCATGCTGAGGAATTCATCTCGTGCTTGTGTAGTGTAATGATCCCAAGCACCTAAGAATTCATTGTGAATATGCCTAATAAAGGTATCCACAGTTGGGGATTGCCGCATCTGAATTTGCCGGTAAGCTCCAAGACTGATCCACCATTGTCGTAGTCTCCCATAGAATCTCGATACCAGCCTGTCAATTACTGAGGACAAACTTCTTTCTGGATGTAGCATTTGTTCCGTGCACCATGCGTGCATTTAATAGACTTTGTCTCTCCATTTAGAAGGAGGAATATTATCAAACGAAAAAACATGTCCAGGTTCAGGGTGGGTTTTGGGATGCCAATCCGGTGGAGGGTACGTTCTGGGTTATCCCTGTCCGCATCTGATGGGTTCTCCGCTTCACTCTCAACTTCTTCCTCAACAGTGGATGGCATCACCATCGTGAATTCAGGGATTCTATCCTCATCACTAGAATCCTTTGCCGACCTTTTTTCTTTTTCTAGGTCTTGAAAGATCTCTTTATCCTTCTTTGGGTGTGCTATCTCTTTCAATAAAGAAATAGGATTATTGTATTCGATCATGAACTGTGAACCACCTTCTAGGGGTAGAGTGTATGATGGTTCTAATTGGGTTACTGTTGATGCTCTTTTTCCATCTTTTGTTGTAGATTGTCTCTTTTTCGAGACATGTTCTTCAAGCACCCTTGTTGGTAAGAATGAGGATGCTCCAAAAGGGCTTGGATCTTGGGGTAGTGGAGGAATAGGTTGTGAACTAGTTATTAATGGTGGTGTGGTATATATTGGATAAGGAGTGAACATATCATATGGCATGTGAGATGGTGATGTTGGTTTGTTTTGTAAGGAGTGTTTTTGTGCTTTTAGAAATTTTAATTCAGTCTCCTTTTCCAACATGAGTGGTGAAGTTATGGACACAGTAGTCGCCAACTTGAGGAGTTCGTGATGTAACGAAGAGATCTTCTGGTTGTTTTCTTTGATTGCACGGTCTATGATTGTCACCTTCTTGTCAATGCTTTTCAGGAAATTATTTTGGATTTGTGCGTTCTCCGATTGCCAGTTTAGTGTTGCTTCTGCAGCACTGACCTGTCTTGCTGAACCATCTGGATTCTTTATGATGGGATTCTTGATTTTCCAAGAATGTGTGGAATTTTCCTTTTCAAACTCTATAGGAGGAAAATCATCTTCTTTTGAGGCAGATGGTCCAAACATGTAACAGTTTGGCATTTCTCTTTTGGGGGAAGGTGATTTTCTTCTTGGATATCTGACGTAGTATTCGAAAGATTTGCCAGACGGTTCTCCTAAGAGACCAACTTCGGGATCACCTGCTTCATAGCTTTCTCTGAGCTCTTGTTGCATAGATTTCTTCTTCCCTTTCCTTCTTTTTGGGACATCATCTTCATCTGAGCTTGCCATCAGACATTTTTCACAGTCACAGACATCAAAAAATTTGTGCCCAGACTCGTCCGCAAATGCATATATTGGATCTCCAAGAGAATTGAAAGACTCAACTGCAACATTTTCAAGATAGACATCTTGGGGTTTCGTTGGGATATTTAGTGGAGTTATAAGGTTGATTTCTGTGGAAAAAATTGATGGGCGAGACTTTTCATATGGTTCCCTTTTGAAAGATATTTCCACTGTGCCATCTGTTTTTCTGTCTATTGTTGAGTCTACAGATTGTATTGGAGTTGTATTTTCATATTGTTTTTCATAATTGGTCACCCAAGATTCAGGAAGTAGTTGATCAACTCACTTTTTGGAATCTATTTGGGTATATGAATACATGAAGGGCTGTGCTGTGACTCCATCTGGATGAGTAAAGCATCACCTATATCTTTTAGGATGCTGAGGTCCATGGCATGATTTTGGACCCTGTAAGCCATCTGATAATGGAGTGTTGCCGCATATGTGTTCCCAATTTGGGGTGCTCTAGTGATTTGGAGATGGATTTGGATATTTTGAAGGATTTGGGGATCCTCTAAAGCCATATTGAAATTTGGAAATAAGGTGACGAATACAGTACCATCATTTAAAGTTGTTTGCAAGGTAGCTATGCAGGCATGTCTGTATTCTTTGTATCTTGTGTCTAGCAAGGCTACCCTTGCTACCACAGGAAGACCTTTTCTTCCATGAAGAGTTAAAGCTATCTTGACCGCTCCGTAATGAAGGTGTGTGTATCCATTGACTCGCCATTGGTGAATCATAGCCTCATTGAGACGGAGTGGGATCATTTGTTCTGCTTCAGTAGAAGGAACAAGATATTGTTCTAGCTGTGATGGGGCCAAAAGCATGTCTAATGACTTTTGGAAAAGATGAACTTGGTTTTGTGAAAGCTTTGTATGGATTCAATAAAGGAAGTTGAGTGACGAGGACTTTACTATCTTCATCCCTATATTCAATTTCATAAAGATAATCTATTTTATTGGCATTAGATTTTCGGTAGGTAGAAGATGAGGAGGAGCGTGATAGAATATTTGATGTGTTTTCCATTTTTATGATAATGGACCAGAAACCATAACAGAGTCACTTTATTTCTTATCCACCCTTTGAAATTTTTAAGAATAACGAGTTATCTCTTATTTTAAACATAAAGGCATGAGGATATGAGAAGATAATACTTGGGTTCCTATGGTCATAAAACCGAGGTGATCTTTAACTAATCAATTTTCCACCTCAAGGTACCCGACACATAGAACTCCATGGTATTATTTTTATCATATTCTTTTTCATGCATTTAATACGGATTTCTGTTGTGGAAGATCCACTAAGTGGCAACCACAGAGCATACTTTTCATTTTAAACATCTTGTAAGAGGTCGCTCATTATTTACTTAAAAACTACTTAGGAGGATAAGAGTCAAAGCTTATTCTGCCATGGCTCTGATACTAGAGTTACGGACACATAGTGAGTACAACCACAAAGGAGGTTTTACAGGATCAATATATATTTAACAAGATTATTAGGAAGTTGTAAGACAAGATTACAAATAAGGCAAAGCTTATATTATAAGAAATTTATATATTTTACAAGGAAGGTTTTATGAGAGATGTTTTAGAGGGATATCACACTTAGACTTAGCTTGGTTATGGCAAGTACCAAGCACTCCTATTTATAGTACAAGCTAGGGAGAATATTACAAGCATATGTCAATCACATCACACAATATACACCATAAAATTAAAGCTTATATTATACACCATTCCTTTATTTAGACTACTATTTAGCTATCACTTTATGTCTTCCATTATTGTCTTTTTTGCCCAAATAAAACATTCAAAAAGAGAAAATTTGGACATTTAGGTTATTTTAATAACTTTCTTGTATACTTAGGTGTATTGTATGATTTTGAAAAATTGAAGATATATCTTACAATTGGCAAAACACAAGGATACATCATAGAAAACCCAAAAAAAAAAAAAAAATTAAAATAGCCTAAAGAGAAAAAAAGAACTTTAAATCAAAGTAATGCATTGCCTACACGTAAACATAGCAAAGTTTTGAGTAATTTTTGTCTTTATGGCTTAGCTAAGGCTAGTTATATTTGGGTATAAGAATTAGGTTGAATTATGTTGAGTCTTGTAAAGAAAGGATCAAGATATTCTAAATGTCTTGGCATTTGTTCGTTTGACTAAAGAAAGATTATAAAAAGGTGAAAGATGATGGTTGGGAACATTTCTTAGCAATGTTTCTTATTTTTGTACAAAAAATGATATTGAGATTCCTAACATGGATGATTATTATGTTCCTTCTTGAAGATCAAGATGTTACTTTGAGAAAGTTACAAATTTTCTTCTGTTTCAGATTGATATGTATTTAAGTACCATTGATTTGCAACATCAAGAGTTAAATAACTGGTTTGATGATAAAGCGAATAAGGATTTACCAATTTGTATGTCTTTCTTTAGCCATATTGATTCATTTATGGCTTTTGATAAGCAAAAGATACTTTGATTTGTCAAGTTTTATATCAGTGATTTCTCCAGTAGTGATTTTGATAAGACTCGATTTTCAACTTGATCATTTTATTGATTATATATGGACTAATGCAAGATTTGAACATTTGAAAAACATTGCTCAAGCATCATTGATGCTTGTTGCAACAAATAAGCATTTTTCGTACAACCTAGTGTATCTTCTTACAAGACTAGTATTAGTACTTCATGTGGCAACCGCAAATGTAGAATGATCTTTTCCGTAATACGTATGTGAAGAACAAGTTAAGAAATAGTATGAGGGATCAAGCAACGAATGATTGCTTAGTCACATTTATTGAGAAAGATTTTTTTTGTCTAGTTTAAACTGGTGATATACTAGTGTTTAAACGAGAGAGAACTCGTTGTATTTTATAACCCCCACGCCCATAGCGTAAATTGTATTTTTGGATTATTCAAGTATTTCAATCTTAACGATTAGTTTACAAATATGCGTGATAAACGAGTTTTTGCCGTCAATTCTCGTACCAAAAGTTAACCCAATTATAGTAGTATAATCGGAGTCGAACCACAAGGATGAAGTGGAGTTGCACTTAATTGTTTAAGTCTAAGTCTAGTCGAAAAATAGAGACGTTGAAATCAATTAGATTAAAACTAGAGCAATTGAAAGCAAGTGAACTAAGATGATAAGATGTAAACAATTGATAAAAACTAAGGTCTTTGGGTTCCCCTAAGCAAGTCAAGCTAAGTATAGGTATGAATGGATAATGGGTAACTATTTGTAACATCCTCTTCTTACCCGGTCAAGGTAATTAGGAGATGTTACCCATCTCGGTTTTCCGAGGTGGTAAATCGGAGATACAATCAAGAAACATTTAAATATAAATGAGAAGTTCAGTTAATTACATAACCATGCATGAATAAATGAAAGAATACAACTCGTGACTACTATAGTCTTCTAGCCAACTATACTCGACTCGGATGTGATCAAGGCTCGTCCTAAATCCCAATCACGTCAACAAGCAAAACCTGTACTTAATCTACTCCCCATATGATTGGAAATATCATATGGATCGACACAGGTCACCCCGAAAATAGGTGCAATTATACAGACACACAAACGTCAGTTTTAATAAATAAAGTGTGACAGACTCAAGTGTGTGAATATGCAACATGACTATGATATGGATGACATACTATCAAATGACCACCACCACGGTACCGGGACACACCCAGACATACCAAAAACCACACTGGTACCGGGACACGCCCAAACATACCAACAATCACAAACAGGTTCCGAGACACGCTCAGGCGTACCGGGTCCGGAAGCCAATCGGATCTCCTGCCAGACGTCGTGTCTCAACCACACGAGTCTCTCCGTAACTCAAGCCATTAATGTGCACATCCCTCTTGGAGTGGGAAGCTCCAAGAGGCGACTCGAGCATGAGACGGTCTCCCAACCGCCTCACGTCTCCATAACAAGAAGTAAACCACCAATTCCTCCGACATACAAGACAATACAATAAATGCAAGATACCGTACAATATGTTCATTTCGGACTCATTCAATGCAATTAACCAATATCATGTTATAATGCAATGACCATTAAAATACGACTCACTTGACCATTTAAATATATTAAATCTGAGTAGGATTAACCTACCTTTTAGCATAGTCCGTAAGCAATCCGGCTAATAATAATCTTCCACAAAAACTGTCACCTAAATATAATAATTAAATATATTTAATTACTAACTAATCTAATTAAATTAAATACGAATTAATTAAATAAAACTCGTCTTAAGCTATTTAAAAACTGTCTTAAACACGCTACCCAAAACCGGCAAAAACGGCAAAAACGACCCTACAACTAATACGGCCAACCACCACCACATCCATCACCATTGGCTGCTGCCACCGTGGGCCACCACCACCAGCCATGGTGGTCCACGGCCAGCAACAACACACGACATCCACCACTATAACACACACAACACCCTCCCTCTAAACATCACGAAACGGCCACCAATGCAGCCACCACCGTGGGCCACCACCACGGTGGTCATGACACGACCCCACAACCTGGCCACCACCAGTCTGTTGGAATATGTATCCTCCGACAATAATGCGATCACGACTGTTGATCATGATGATCACGTGTTTAAATCTCATTAGAAAGAATACAATTGGGAAGTAATTTTTTCTTGTCAACAATCGGTCAACATATATCGGTAATGATTGGTCGACTATAGTTTGACATTCGTCGTGCGGACGGTGGTGATCGTTGACCCCTAGGTCATACCTATAGGGCAACACTCTTAATTGATTATTTAATTAATCGTATAATGTTACGAGTTAATTAAATTATTTGAAAATTGACGGACGATTTTGGAAGTAAAATTTACGTATCACATCGAAATGTGATTAAATAAGATACGGTCTGAGTAATTGA
Source organism: Silene latifolia (assembly GCF_048544455.1). Taxonomy (NCBI): domain Eukaryota; kingdom Viridiplantae; phylum Streptophyta; class Magnoliopsida; order Caryophyllales; family Caryophyllaceae; genus Silene; species Silene latifolia. Next base: position 225,306,401 of record NC_133534.1, read on the forward strand.
ATCGTATCATTACTCGGATGAAATAATTGTTTAAGGTAACAATTAAATTTGAATGAATTATTATAAATACAATCTGTTGTGATTTATAAATGGTAAAATATTTTGGTACAAGTAATTATGATATTACTGAGTCGATTTTGTATGTGACGTATTTTTATTAATACGTTGATTTTTAATTTGTTAAAAATACATAATAAATTTATGTGACATGTGACATGCTACATATTGACAAATTGACAAAAATAATATGGATCCCATATTATCAAGTGTACCGAAATTAAGGGGTGGTGGAAGCTAATATTGTGTTTGTTTAATTATTATGAGAACACAATGATTACCTACATTCCTAGCCATGCAACCCTAATATTCATTGTGAAGACAAATGTGTGCATGCATTGGCTCCCCAAAAAGCCCCCTTCCACCCGGTTTTTGATAAGAAAACCATTATGGTTTTTCATCTCATTTTTACCTAATATTACACTAAAATGTGTTAGTGATTATTCATTCTTTTGATCATCCAAAAAATTAGAATTCTAGAGAGATAAAAAGCTCTCTTTTTCTTCCTCCAATATACCGAAATATTTAAGTCTTTATAATATTTTGGGTCAATTTTCTACTATATTAATATTGTACTAGTTCCTATAATATTAATTCTATTAAGAGAAAGCCTTTGGTATAAAGCTTAGGGAGAGATCCTACACTTGGATCTTGGTTCTTCCATTAAGGGAAAGCTCAAGAACAAAAGAAGAGGAGATTTCTTTTGTGCCCATAAAACCGAAACATCCAATGTAAGAACATGATTTCTCCTCTATTTTATTCACTTGTTTGCATGCATAAAATCCATATTTAATTTTATGACAAATTAAATCATAACATATATGAATATGTAAGTATTTAGATCTACTTTTCCATCAATCGGTATCAAGAGCCATGGTTGTTTGCATGCAAATCGGTTAAAAGTTTTTCCGAGTTATAAAGATTAACATATAAAACTTGTAAATTTTGTGTTATTATGACATATCACGAAATTAATTCATGCATGTTAAAATTTCTGGTCCTAAAATGTTTTAGGATATTTTGGTTAATTTTACGGATTTTTATTGTTCATATTATACAATAATGGCATTTAAATATGATTTTATGAGTAAAAATGTCATTTTCGGTCTAAAATTAGCTATACTTCGAATTTTCCATTGATTTTTGGATATGTTGTCACATATATTATTTTGAGATAACCTGTAAATTTTCATAATTTTTGGACTTGTTATGCTCGAAAAATGGATTTTTCATTATTAAATTCGGATTTAAGTGAAAAATAGGTTAATATGAGTTAAATTTCGAATCTGGTCATAGAAATTTAATATGTTGTCACATGAAATTTTACAAGATGTGTGTAAAATAATTGGCTATAAAGAAGTCTTTTTGCATGATTTATAGATTTTTGAAGAAAAATAGCATAAATAGTGACATTATTAGTGAAAAATTAATAAATCATAATCTATGACTTAGGAAAAACGTCTAATGTTGCCTTTTATTATCGTTTTCAGATCTAAAATTGAAAAGTTAATGAATATAATTTTTCCATGTTTTTATGATTATTTTATTAAAAATCGATAAACCGCAACATTGTTTTTCCGGAAAAATTTCGAAATTTTTAACCTAAGATTTTGAACATTATGAGTGTCATGGTATTTTTCCAGAATGTTCATGAGTTTAAATTTCAAATTTTGAATTTATTTGAAATTTTGTGATTTATTTGAAGCTTATAGCTTATTTTTGTAATTTTTGGTCCATTTATGAATAATTTTATAAATTATGAGTTAATTATGGTCAAATTATTAGTGAAGACTAAATTTTGAGTCCTAAGAGGTTAGGGTAATTAACTTATGCATAAATATGAATTTATGTAATTTTTGTGATTTTAAAATGTTGAAATCACGCAAATCCGTAAAAACCGAGTAATATACGATATTGGCTAATTAAAGGCGATTTAGCATAAAATTGAGGATGTTCATACATATTATAATGCTACATTTTTCTTTATGATTGTCATAATTTTAATTTATGTAATTTTGAATTATGTAATTTTACTTAGTATGGCCTTAGATTTTAATTGGTATTTCCCGAAATGTATGGGAATATCGATTCGGTTGTAATTTTATTGTGATCTCGTATCACCGTTTTGTAATTTAATAGATTTATTTTATTTTAGTTACAAATGTATAATAGGAAATTATGTAATTTATTATGTAATTTTATTTATCTCGGAGTTTCCAAAGACGGATTTCTTCAAGAATGGCGATACATAAAGACGGTGTAACCTCGAGATGCGTGCCACAACCGAAGTTCAAGGGACCAATGGAGTTGGTTTCCGAATATGTAATAGTTAAATAGTTTTTCTATTTTAGGATAGGCCATACTAGGATTTATTTATTTTTATGCTTGCATTTTATTTTATGTCGCATGCATCGCTAAATCGCCATAACTAAAACATGCATCATCATCTTTTTATCGAGTTTATCGACCGTGTCAATTAAAATTATCGTAGTTCACCGCTTTAGTTCACTTAAAACGTGATAGATAGTAAATTGACATGACCTCTCGCTAAAACAATCAATTGAGACATAGCCTTACCAAATAGTAGAAACCATGAAAACCTATTTCGCGAGGGAGTGCACTCGGCCCTACCGGGGTACAAACCTTGTTACGTAGGGGAAGTGGGTGATGAATGTTAATCCACCGAATTCGTGTTGATAAGGGATGAATCGGCCCTACCGTGCCCAAGTTGATATGGATTTGGATCATGGACACATTTATTCGAAATTTGGATTGAACTCAACAAAAGTTTTTGATAAGGGATGTATCGGCCCTACCGTGCCCTTGTCGAATGTGTTTTGGGCTAAAGATAATTGTTAATGTAATATTATCAACCAAGAGTTCTAAAAGTAGAATCGATTAAACGTTAATCCACCGAGTTATATTGATAAAGGATGAATCGGCCCTACCGTGCCTAAGTCGATATGAATTTGGGTCTTGGAATCATTTATCTAGTTGGGTAGAGGTCACTAGAAAAATGCATAAAACTTGTTTAAATCATACATTTTTACGAGTATTATTAAAACGACATTTGTTTTACTCCTTATATTTTGTTTTGTAGACCACTTTTTTTTCATAACAAATGGCAACACCAACACCAACTCCTAACGCCACACCTCTCGCTAGTTCGTCATGGCTCCGATCCTTTATGGATCGATGTAAACTTGAAAAGAATGGGTCAAATTTCTCCGATTGGGATGCCCAACTCAAATTAGCCGCCGAAGGTGACGACAAGCTTCGTTACCTTACCGAGGCCTCTCCACCCGAACCCTCCACTAGGTCCACCGCGGCCACTAGGGAAGCATATGAGGCTTACCAAAAGGAGTCCGCCGCAATGAAAAATGTCTTGATATTTGCGATGGAGGCGGACCTCCAAAGGAGAGCCTTTAAAATGGGCAATGCTAATGAGATTTACTCCAAACTTGTGACCATGTTTCCACAAACTCCGCGGATCGTCCAATATGAGGCGGCCGCGGCATTCTTTGATCTCGACTTCAAAGAGGGCCAAAAGGTTAGCCCTCATGTGCTCAAACTATTGGAGCTTGTCGAGACCTTGAAAATTCAAAAGGTTGAAATCCCCAAAGAACTCATCGTAGATAGGATTCTACACTCCTTGTCCAAAGTCAAGGCATATGTGCAATTCCGGGTGAATTTTAACATGCAAGACAAGGATGTGTCTCTCGAAGAATTGCATAAGTTACTTGTACAAGCCGAGAGGGACATGGGGTTAAATGTGAACCCACCAAAGGATGTGCTTAACATAAGCACTAAGAGTAAGGGGAAATTCAAGAAGAATGGGAGAAAGGGCAAGAAGCAAGCTCCCACATTCACCAAAGCTAAGACTTGTGAAGCTAGCACCTCAAAGATCAAGAAGGGTCCTCTTGATAAATGCCATTATTGTAATGGTATGGGACATTGGAAAAGAAATTGTTCCAAATACCTTGGTGACATTAAAAATTTGGAAAGATCACTCCAGTAGGTAAATGACTATCCTTCTTTTATGTTTCTAATTCAACTATGGTATTATGATGCAAAGTTGTGATAATGTATCTCCCTTTTATTGTAAATAGGGCCTCCACCAAGCAAAGACAAGGGAAAGGAAAAGCAAGCATGAGAAACCATGGAGAAGCTATGGATAGCTTTTATGGAGCTTTGCTTTTCATTGTCTTATTTTAAATTATGTTTTGGATTTTTAGAACTTTAAGTTTCCGTGTTCGACATGGAAAGGTATTTTGGATAATGGTTTGTATTTTGGATGATGGTGACTTGGTTTGCAACCCAAGTCACCCGTTTTATCATTTATCCTTTTATGTTCTAAAATTCATCTTTAAATGCTTGCACTTTGAAACATGAGATTATTCACTTAAAGTGATCTAATAGACAAATATAATGACGGGTTTCACTATATGTCCACATGCTTAAGGCTTGTGTATGATCATTTATAAAGCGATTTTGAGTCTATGAACTCTCTTAAAGGAATGTCAATCACCAAGTACACATATGAAATCAATAACTATTAGTCTATCTATGAGATAGTTCTCCTTATACTTCAACATCATTAATTTGTGTCTCATATGCTATCTTTGAATCTATAGTGTATTTATTCTAAAGATAGAGTGGGAGAAAAATGAGGACACAACACACAAGGCAAGATAAAATTGTGTACTTGTGTAAATGAAGATCTACGCAAGAGAGAATGATTTGAATGACGGTATATTTATTTACATAGTATGCCGAATAGATGAGATCTATGGTCTCAAGTTAGTTCTATATGACTAAAGAGACCAAGTGAAGTAATCATAAGAGTATATTCTCAAGATAACTACACGAGGAGACCAAAAGAAAGTTTTGGAAGAAAAATGACTAATATAGAGTCTTAACAAGTTTTTGACTAAGTTTATGAAAATTTTGACCAATAGTTTCAACCTCGAGATTTACTTAAGAGCCTAAATGAATTATAGTAACATCCTAGTAATAAGCGACATTTATGACTAGAGGTTACAAGATTTGATATACCGATATCCTAAATTGCTAAAAGTTAAACCATGCAAAAGTCATTACTTAACCTCATTATGATATGAATTGGTTAAACCTCCTTCTAAAAGGGTATTTTGAAGGATGTGTATTAAATATTATTATTTTATTTAAACAAATGACATTGCACCGAATCATTATGACATGATCAAGTTAGAGATTGAAATCTCTTTCCATAAGGTTTAGATAAGACCTCTTCAAAATAGAAATTTTGAAAGGATATGATAGGAACATATAAGGCTTCATCTAAATGACTTTGCAAAGCAACATACATTTTGTTTTCGATTAAGTAATAAATTTCGAAACATCATGGAATTTAGTGGGAGCTATTTCGATTAAGTAATAAATTTCGAAACACCTGGAATTAAGTGGGAGTTTAGAAATTATCATGTGAAGACATGGAATTTAGTGGGAGCTATCATCCTTGAATGTATAAAACTCATTACTCATTAAGGAATGACGAGCTAATATCTTCTTCACAAAAAGGTATTTGAGTTTTCAATTCTGGATGAACATGGACTATGATGAATCCAATTACATTGAGAGGTATTGGATTTGTATTAAGATATACTCATTGTATCAACATACACATAGGTTATTCATATGAATGAAAATGGGATTACCATTAGCAGTCATGGTAGTTCATTGAACCTAAGAACGGTTGGTCTCATGATTATTAGCTACTAAGGTTTCCGCCATTAGAATAATCATGCACATGTCCAATTATGAATCATATGCATCAGAGCATGATGATCATTGGTAAGCCATAATAGAAACGTCATGAATTCTCGAGTAGAATCGATGAGCGATTTCGGTGTTTGTCGAATGCTCTTATATGTGTCAAGAGGTTGCGCATATTAATGAAAATCCGAGCACATGTGAGGATTTATGAGAATCCTTGACCTTTCAAGCTAGAAGGAGAAATAAGAAGTTTTGGAAAGGTACTTAATTGAATAAGAAGTTACTCAATACTGATCCTTCCTAACTATGCTAGGACTTGTGAGAAGTGCTAGGCCAATCGTCTTGGCAGATTGTTGCAAGACTCTACAAAACATATACCTAGTGCATTGTGTGTGGATGGGGTACTTGATCAGTACAAGTTATATCATTCATCACAAATTCGGCCGTTATGTGATAATCGATAAGGAAGTTCTTTCAAGATAAAGAACCAAAACAGAGGTCGGGAACCTTGATGTGTACTTGGTAAAGTTCATGCTATGAGAGAGAACATGAATGTAAAGGAAAATGCAAGTGTAAGAAGTTTGAACACATGGACACATGGGATGTTAAACTTCTATTGCAATCAATAAGTGTTTACACTAACGATATACATCACAAGGTTGTAATATGATATTGACTACCCGAGTGTGATGTCGACATTTGTCGTTTGAGTTATTATTAACTCACTTTGTACATTGTTATATCCAAACGGGTTGTGGAGACAATTGAACCCCGTTAAAGTGAACATGGATTAACATTGTATTTGCCCATAGTTACTTGTATGAGGTGACGTCTCGAAGTGACTAGAGTGTGATGCGATTCATGGCAAGTTCAAGTGCCATAGAGTCATGTGAGATGACTAGTCGATCACATAGGCAGACTGTTAGGAACATTTTGTCGGGCCTAATGACCGCTTATAGAGTTCTGGCAAATTTATATAGCCTGGTCGTGACAAGAGCTACTATAGTATTCGAATGAGTCGATTCTTTTGACTAAAGACTATTCGCCTAAGATGGCACAGTTTCAGATTAACTTTGATTTGTGTTACTACGACCTTCGTAAATGGGGTCAAATGGGCATATTTTGGGTTATGATGGCTGTGGCTAGTCGAAGGGAATGAGTGCGATAGGAATTGTCCACCCCTAGTCAGGGTTATAACAATATCTCAGGGCCACTCGAGGAGTAATGAACTGGAAATGCGTGGCCACGCTCGGAATGTATCTATGATAGATGAATCCGGTCAATCAGTTATTCTCCAGATCGAGGAAACCACTCTCGATATGATCACTTGCAAGTACGACCTGAAAGACACCTTGCATTGAGTGGGAGATAGTAATAGGACAAGAGAATTGGTGACGCACACTTGTCGAGGACAAGTGGGAGATTGTTGGAATATGTGTCCTCCGACAATAATGCGATCACGACTGTTGATCATGATGATCACGTGTTTAAATCTCATTATATAGAATACAATTGGGAAGTAATTTTGTTACTGTCAACTGGTCAACATATATCGGTAATGATTGGCTGACTAGAGTTTGACATTACTATCGTGCGACGGTGGTGATCAGTTGACCCCCTAGGTCATACCTATAGGGCAACACTCTTAATTGATTATTTAATTAATCGTATAATGTTACGAGTTAATTAAATTATTTGAAAATTGACGGACGATTTTGGAAGTAAAATTTACGTATCACATCGAAATGTGATTAAATAAGATACGGTCTGAGTAATTGAATCATATCATTACTCGGATGAAATAATTGTTTAAGGTAACAATTAAATTTGAATGAATTATTATAAATACAATCTGTTGTGATTTATAAATGGTAAAATATTTTGGTACAAGTAATTATGATATTACTGAGTCGATTTTGTATGTGACGTATTTTTATTAATACGTTGATTTTTAATTTGTTAAAAATACATAATAAATTTATGTGACATGTGACATGCTACATATTGACAAATTGACAAAAATAATATGGATCCCATATTATCAAGTGTACCGAAATTAAGGGGTGGTGGAAGCTAGTATTGTGTTTGTTTAATTATTATGAGAACACAATGATTACCTACATTCCTAGCCATGCAACCCTAATATTCATTGTGAAGACAAATGTGTGCATGCATTGGCTCCCCAAAAAGCCCCCTTCCACCCGGTTTTTGATAAGAAAACCATTATGGTTTTTCATCTCATTTTTACCTAATATTACACTAAAATGTGTTAGTGATTATTCATTCTTTTGATCATCCAAAAAATTAGAATTCTAGAGATATAAAAAGCTCTCTTTTTCTTCCTCCAATATACCGAAATATTTAAGTGTTTATAATATTTTGGGTCAATTTTCTACTATATTAATATTGTACTAGTTCCTATAATATTAATTCTATTAAGAGAAAGCCTTGGGTATAAAGCTTAGGGAGAGATCCTACACTTGGATCTTGATTCTTCCATTAAGGGAAAGCTCAAGAACAAAAGAAAAGGAGATTTCTTTTGTGCCCATAAAACCGAAACATCCAATGTAAGAACATGATTTCTCCTCTATTTTATTCACTTGTTTGCATGCATAAAATCCATATTTAATTTTATGACAAATTAAATCATAACATATATGAATATGTAAGTATTTAGATCTACTTTTCCATCACAGTCGAGCCCAACAACGCCAACCACAGCAGCCACATTCGACAACAACAACAAACACCACAAAACAACCCAACTCGTATGGCTCCTTTTTGACCCGTTTTACACTACCCAAACGCCACCCAAACTCCACCTATTCCACCACCCAAGACCACCACTTCAACCTCCACTCAACCCTTGACAAAACCCACCCAAGGTCAGCCCAAGACAGTTACGAAACTGGGTCAAAAATCTGTCTTAAGACGATCGCACAAAACAACTATAACAACAATTTAACCCCTATAAAAGTCACGGTCAAACCCCATTTGGGCAGTCAACGGTGGTCAAATGACGGGTTAAGGTCGGTAGAGGTCGAGGCGGGTCAACGGTATTAATTAAATAATATAAATGCTAGTTTAAGACAGTTTATCTTACGATATCGAGGCGGAGGGGCAAAATCTCCCTTTTCTTTTCTCTTCCTCTCATCTCCTCTTTTCTCTCTTAAGATGGGTAGTTGATTTTGTGAGATTACAAAAGGATAAGGGTTGGGATGGATAAGGTAGGGTATATATAAGGTGAGGTGGAAGTATATAGGGTGAGTATAGTATACGTATATTATATATGTATCGTATTATGTATTATTATTATCGTTGTAACCTATTATTATTATTATTATTATTATTATTATTATTATTATTATTATTATTATTATTATTATTATTATTATTATTATTATTATTATTATTATTATTATTATTATTATTATTATTTGATGGGGTATATTCTTGAAGGAAATGTAGATTCATATACATTTTAACATACTCATATATGTCTAAAATAATTTGTCATAAAATTAAAACGGATTTTATGCATGCAAACAATAATATAAAAGAAGAGAAATAATGTCCTTACATTCAATATTTCGGCTATATTGGGCACAAGAGAGATCACCTTTCTCTCTTGTTCTTGAGCTATTCCAATGGATGAACAAGATCTAAGTAGAAGATCTCTCCCCAAGCTTTATACCCAAGGCTTAACACTTAATCTAATTAATATTATAAATACTAGTATAATATTAATCTAGTGAAAATTGAACCAAAACTTTTATAAAACACTCATATGTTTCGGTTTTTGTGAGAGAGGAAGAGAGGATTTTTCTTCTCACTAGAACTCTATATTTTGGATGATGGAATTTGAATGAATAATAATACTACACTTAGTATATTATTAGGTAAAATTATAAGAAAGACAATGATAGTTTTTCTTCCCAAAAAAAACGTGTAAGAGGAGTGCTATTGGGGAGCCAATGCATGGTAAATTTGTTCTTCACAATGAACCATAGGCTTGCATGGCTAGTGACTAGTGCAATCATCATGCCTTCCACTAATTACAATCAATATATAATTAGCTCAATAACCCTCTAATTTTCGGCCCACTTAATAATATGGATTCCATATTATTTTTGTCAATTGTCAATATGTCACATGTCATATGTGACATAAATTTGTTATGTATTTTTAACATATTAAAAATCAACGTATTAATAAAAAATACGTCACATACAAAAATCGACTTAGTAATTTCATAATTACTTGTGCCAAAATATTTTACCATTTATAAATCACAACAGATTGTATTTATAATAATTCATTCAATTTAATTGTTACATTAAACAATTATTTCATCCGAGTAATGATACAATTCAATTACTCAGACCGTATCTTATTTAATCACATTTCAATATGATACGTAAATTTTACTTCCAAAATCGTCCGTCAATTTTCAAGTAATTTAATTAACTCGCAACATTATACGATTAATTAAATAATCAATTAAGTGTATTGCCCTTTAGGTATGACCTAGGGGGTCAACTGATCACCACCGTCACACGACAGTAATGTCAAACTCTAGTCAGCCAATCATTACGGATATATGTTGACCAGTTGACAGTAACAATATTACTTCCCAATTGTATTCTTAAAATGAGATTTAGTAATGATATTTAAATCATGTGATCGCATTATTGTTGAGGACACATTTCCCAACAATCTCCCACTTGTCCTCGACAAGTGTGCGTCACCAATTCTCTTGTCCTATTACTATCTCCCACTCAATGCAAGGTGTCTTTCAGGTCGTACTTGCAAGTGATCATATCGAGAGTGGTTTCCTCGATCTGGAGAATAACTGATTGACCGGATTTATCCACTCTGGATACCTTCCGAGCGTGGCCACGCATTTCCAATTCATTACTCCTCGAGTGGCCCCGAGATATTGTTTTAACCCTGACAAGGGGGTGGACAATTCTATCGCACTATTCCCTTCGACTAGCCACACCATCATAACCCAAAATATGCCCATTTGACCCCATTTACGAAGGTCGTAGTAACACAAATCAAAGTTAATCAAACTGTGCCATCTTAGGTGAATAGTCTTTAGTCAAAAGAATCGACTCATTAGAATACTATAGCAGCTCTCGCCACGACCAGGCTATATAAATTTGCGTAACTCTATAAGCGGTCATAAGGCCCGACAAGGTGTTCATAACATCTGCCTATGTGATCGACTAGTCATCTCACATGACTGTATGGCACTTGAACTTGCCATCAATCGCATCACACTCTAGTCACTTCGAGACGTCACCTCATACAAGTGACTATGGGCGAATACTATGCTAATCCGTGTTCACTTTAACGGGGTTCAATTGTCTCCACAACCCGTTTGGATGTAACAAAGTATAATAAAAGAGTTTTAAAAAATAAAACTCGAACGACAAATGCGATTATCACACATGAATAGTCAATGCCTGATTACTATTTCATATTTTATAATCTAATTTGATCTTGTACGTAGTTGTCCATTTCAATTCAATTGAAATGACATGACTCATCATGTTTAGCCTTTGAGAAGGCTTTGGTTAGTAGGTTTTATCAACTTCTTGTACCTTACTCAACCTTACTACATACTCGTTTTCCTTTTGTAATGTATACATTTGCATTACAAAACTTTCTGAGTACGTGTCGAGATCCAATCAAGACATAGGCCCTCTAGCCTAAGAATAGCTCCCACTGTTTTCACAGTGTGCGGGACTCATCCTTCTTGCACATCTCATGATCACAAGTGTACTCAATTTCCGTTATAAATATCTCTCATTGTTCTTTATTTCCTAGAATGATTCTAGAAAATCTACTTCTTAATTAATATAGCCACAATGGTATCTTAACCATCTTAATGTGTTTTGATTATGGTTTTGTCGGAAACCATGCGCAACCTCAATTGTCAATTGTCACTTGTGTAACACCCTTACACAAAATTGCATCATAAACACTTTGCTTTACTTCCTTAATGCTTCTGCAAGCACTTAAGGGTAATCTTTATATACTAGGTAAAGATTACTTAAATTCGATTTTGAAAACAATTCATCATACTCAAAGTATATGAAGTGTTATACATCATTTACTTTTTAATTGATTCGCAGCTGGAAGCAAATGAAATCAATCAAATATGTTCAATTTAATTGAACTAGTCATGAATCTTATCAACATAAGACTTCTTCTTGACGCTAATATCATGTGGATTTATCTTCATAAATCCGGATATTCAAGATGTATTATAATACTCCAAAAGTCTTAAATCATTCTTAATGATCAATATGTCATCCACATATCGGACTAATTAAAATTTTCCGTAACTCCCACTAAACTCCATGTATAAACACAACTTCTCGACTTATCGAGAAATGTTTTATCACATGATCAAAATGTTGATTCTAACTCATTGATGTCCTACTTAAGACTCTCTCTTAAGTTTCACATTATCTTAGGATTGCAAGAATCTACTAAACTCAAGACATGTATTGAATACATTCCTTCTATTGAAGAAGTGGGTTTTAGATTCACTTGCCATGCATTTCATAATAATGAAACACAATCCCTAAGAAGATTCAAATAAACTTAATCATTTCAATTAGTGCAAAACCCTTTGTCACTAATCAAGCCCTTTCGTTTCGGATTTTCATGGCTCTAAGCCTTGTATTGAGTTGTGACTTAAACACTCTTATGTAAGTTACATGTTCATTACTTTCTAGAAGTAATCAACTTGAATCAAACAATTTCTTTTGTAAGTTATAAGCTCTTTACTTTCTTAAAAGTAGCATGAATTCATCATTTTTAACAAGTGACGAATTTAACCTCCTAGGTTATGAAGAAACAATGTCTTACACAAAACGTCTCATGTAGCCAAGAAAGACCAGTTTCTTGCGACAACGTTTTACACAAAACATCTCACGTAGCCAAGAAAGACCAGTTTCTTGCGACATAACATCTTTGTGGCTCTTTGAATAATTTCTCCCACTCTGTCTTCTAAAAATAAACTTGTATTTTAGAAAGATAGCTTCATGAGCCGCAAACCCGTCGTGCTCGTGATTATTGAAAGGGAAAAATGAGCATTTGTTTCTTGTGAAAACTTACAACCATGGTACCCTTACCATTTCATATCTCATATGATTCGATTTAGTGGAAAAAAAAATTTAGACAAAATGATAAAATCCCTAAAAGGATCAAGTAGCTCAAAGTAACTTGATCGAAGTCCAAACCATATCGAATAGCGTTTGAATTTTTATCCAATCATACATTATCCCATAATGCGTCCTAAGAGAGATTAACTTGTGATACTATATCACATTTCATTTGGCTTATATCAAAGTCTTCACTTTGATAATCCCATCACGACTAAATCGTGATTCCTTGAACTCTTGAACTTCTTCAAAGATTTCTCTATTTACCTTATTAAGTGAACACACTAGTGTCAACTTAAATCGTTGGTAAAAGATGATGATCAACCTATTTTGGATCGATGATTTACAACCTCGATCTCCTTTTCAACCAAAAGGCACGAGACATCTTGCTTTGAATACAAGATACGCATATACCATTAACAATCTAATGGTTTCAAGAGTACTCGATAACTCTTTGCGTTCATCATTCCAAAATTTAAGGTTTAATCTTGGGTTACCAATTTGAATCTTACATCATCTACATGATATATCATTCTAGTTTGGTTTAGAATATATTCACCTTGATAATGGGCCAGCCATACATCAAATCGTGGTCACAAAAGTGAAAACCTCTTTTGTATCTTAACAAGTTTATATTCTTATTTAGAGTTTATGCACTTAATAATCATAATTAAGTACAACTTTAAATCCAAAAACTAGATTGAGTATACAATTACTCTATCTCTCGACATTATTGTTGCTAGTCGTCATATTCTAACCATCCTATGTATCAAACATAATGATGAAAACCACCACCGGTTTCTAATATCGACGAAGTAATACTAGCAAAATTTATGTTTAATCAAATAAACATTTTTAAAGAAGAAGGTCCCATTAGATGTCCCACAACTAACTTGTTGATTCTTCAATAATTTGGGGTAGTTTCCTTTCTTGTGTCCAACATTTTAAGACAATGGAAACTTTATCGGTCGGGATTGATAGGTTTAGTATCGTTATTCTCAACAACTTTACCTTTAACATTACCTTGTATCAATTCCATTATAATCTTTACTTCTTGAACCTCGTCCTCATCTTAACGGTTTAAGAGAATGCTCCCACTCATTTCAATGAGTCTTTGCTTTGAGAAGCAAAATTGAATTCATGAAGATTACTCTTCATTTGTTCGTTTTAGTCTTAAAACTTTCATCGAAGTGGTTGCGTTATTTTGGTCAATTACGAATTCTGAAAATCTAATCACCAAAACAATATTATCTTTTCAAGGTACTTAAATCATTTAAGTATATGAAAAACAATCCATTGTAAGTAGATGTGTTAGTCAAGAATCAAAAACCTGTTTGATAATGAATAACTTTTATCTATACTCTTTACAAGAGATCCTTAGCAATGGTTCATACGAGGTCTTTAGAAGAAAATTCATATTTTGTCTTTAGTTACGATGTTTTAATGGAGATTTGAATCAAAATCGAAATGATATCGTATATGAATTGTGGTAAAGAAATAGAACAATATGATAACGGAATAGTGGAAAAACAAAACATTCATCGTTATATTAATACTTGTAAATAACAAGTAAAGCATTTACATAGTGACCTCTACCCAACTATGATAAATGATTCCAAGATCCAAATTCATATCAACTTGGGCACGGGATAGCCGATACATCCCTTATCAATATAACTCGGTGGATTAACTCTTTAATCGATTCTACTTTTAGAACTCTTGGTCGATAAAATTACTCTAATAATTATCTATAGCCCAAAACATATCCGACAAGGGCACGGGATAGCCGATTCATCCCTTATCGAAAAAACTTTTGTTGAGTTCAATCCAAAATTTCGAATAAATGTGTCCATGATCCAAATTCATATTAATTTGGGCACGGGATGGCCGATACAACCCTCATCAACACGAATTCGGTGGATAAACATTCATCACCCACTTCCCCTACGTAACAAGGTTTGTACCCCGGGATGGCCGAGTGCACTCCCTCGCGAAATAGGTTTTCATGGTTTCTACTATTTGGTAAGGCTATGTCTCAATTAATTGTTTTAGCGAGAGGTCATGTCAATTTATTATCTATCACGTTTTAAGTGAACTAAAGCGGTGAACTACGATAATTCTAATTGACACGGTCGATAAATTCGATAAAAGAAGATGCATGTTTTAGTTATGGCGATTTAGCGATGCATGTGACATAAAATAAAATGCAAGCATAAAATAAATAAATAAATCCTAGTATGGCCTTTCCTAAAATAGAAAAACTATTAATCTATTACATATTCGGAAACCAACTCCATTGGTCCCTTGAACTTCGGTTGTGGCACGCATCTCGAGGTAACACCGTCTTTATGAATCGCCATTCTTGAAGTAATCCGTCTTTTGGAACTCCGGAATGAATAAAATTACATAATAAATTACATAATTTCCTATTATACATTTGTAATTAAAATATAATAAATCTATTAAATTACAAAACGGTGATACGAGATCACAATAAAAATTACAACCGAATCGATATTCCCATACATTTCGGGAAATATCAATTAAAATCTAAGGTCATACTAAGTAAAATTACATAATTCAAAATTACATAAATTAAAATTATGACAATCATAAAGAAAAATGCAGCATTATAATATGTATGAACATGCTCAATTTTTATGCTAAATCGCCTTTAATTAGCCAATATCATATATTACTCGGTTTTTACGGATTTGCGTGATTTCAACATTTTATAATCACAAAAATACATAAACTCATATTTATGCATAAGTTAATTACCCTAACCTCTTAGGACTCAAAATATAGTCTTCACTAATAATTTTGACCATAATTAACTTTTATTTACAAAATTGTTCATAAATGGACCAAAATTACAAAAATAAGCTATTAAACTTCAAATAAATCCAAAAATTTCAAATAAATTCAAAATTTGAAATTTAAATTCATGAACATTCTGGAAAAATTCCATGACACTCATAATGTTCAAAATATTAGGTTAAAAATTTCGAAAAATTTCCGGAAAAACAATGTTGCGGTTTATCGATATTTAATAAAATAATCATAAAAACATGGAAAAATTATTTTCATTAACTTTTCAATTTTAGATCTGAAAAATACAATAAAATGCAACATTAGACGTTTTTCCTAAGTCATAGATTATGTTTTATTAATTTTACACTAATAATGTCACTATTTATGCTAATTTTTCTTCAAAAATTCATAAATCATGCTAAAAGACTTCTTTATAGCCAATTATTTTACACACATTTTGTAAAATTGCATGTGACAACATATTAATTTTCTATGACCAGATTCGAAATTTAACTCATATTAACCTATTTTTCTCTTAAATCCATATTTAATAATGAAAAATTCATTTTTCGAGCATAACAAGTGCAAAAATTATGAAACATTACAGGTTATCTCAAAATAATATATGTGATAACATATCCAAAGATCAACTTAAAATTCGAAGTATAGCTAATTTTCGACCAAAAATGACATTTTTATTCATAAAATCACATTTAAATGCCATTATTGTAAATTATGAACAATAAGAATCCGAAAAATTAACCAAAATATCCCAAAACACTTTAGGACCAGAAATATTAACATGCATGTAATGATTTCGTGATATATCATAATAACACAAAATTTACAAGTTTTATTTTGTTATTCTTATAACTCGGAAAAACTTTTAACCAATTTGCATGCAAACAACCGTGGCTCTGATACCAATTGAAGGAAATGTAGATTCATATACATTTTAACATACTCATATATGTCTAAAATAATTTGTCATAAAATTAAAACGGATTTTATGCATGCAAACAATAATATAAAAGAAGAGAAATAATGTCCTTACATTCAATATTTCGGCTATATTGGGCACAAGAGAGATCACCTTTCTCTCTTGTTCTTGAGCTATTCCAATGGATGAACAAGATCTAAGTAGAAGATCTCTCCCCAAGCTTTATACCCAAGGCTTAACACTTAATCTAATTAATATTATAAATACTAGTATAATATTAATCTAGTGAAAATTGAACCAAAACTTTTATAAAACACTCATATGTTTCGGTTTTTGTGAGAGAGGAAGAGAGGATTTTTCTTCTCACTAGAACTCTATATTTTGGATGATGGAATTTGAATGAATAATAATACTACACTTAGTATATTATTAGGTAAAATTATAAGAAAGACAATGATAGTTTTTCTTCCCAAAAAACGTGTAAGAGGAGTGCTATTGGGGAGCCAATGCATGGTAAATTTGTTCTTCACAATGAACCATAGGCTTGCATGGCTAGTGACTAGTGCAATCATCATGCCTTCCACTAATTACAATCAATATATAATTAGCTCAATAACCCTCTAATTTTCGGCCCACTTAATAATATGGATTCCATATTATTTTTGTCAATTGTCAATATGTCACATGTCATATGTGACATAAATTTGTTATGTATTTTTAACATATTAAAAATCAACGTATTAATAAAAAATACGTCACATACAAAAATCGACTTAGTAATTTCATAATTACTTGTGCCAAAATATTTTACCATTTATAAATCACAACAGATTGTATTTATAATAATTCATTCAATTTAATTGTTACATTAAACAATTATTTCATCCGAGTAATGATACAATTCAATTACTCAGACCGTATCTTATTTAATCACATTTCAATATGATACGTAAATTTTACTTCCAAAATCGTAAAAGTCAATTTTCAAGTAATTTAATTAACTCGCAACATTATACGATTAATTAAATAATCAATTAAGTGTATTGCCCTTTAGGTATGACCTAGGGGTCAACTGATCACCACCGTCACACGACAGTAATGTCAAACTCTAGTCACCAATCATTACGGATATATGTTGACCGGTTTGATAAGAATAATATTACTTCCCAATTGTATTCTTAAAATGAGATTTAGTAATGATATTTAAATCATGTGATCGCATTATTGTTGAGGACACATTTCCCAACAATTTCGCACCATTGACCGAGTCAACATATTGAGCAAGGTCAAAGATATCCTGACAAGTCAACGACTTTAGACCCTTTAACCGACGCACTCGGTCGGCTGTCTCTTGTGCCTCTACCGGGACAACTAGCTAGCCGGGGCACATATCCGCGTACTCATATCCAAGACCCCTCGGCATGGAGTCAACAGGCCCGCCGCCCGCCATGGGTCCCTCGGCCGAGGGTAGATCAGTCTTTCCACCTGCTAGCCACTTGGCCACTTGGCCACTACGTGACAAAAGGTGAAAGTCTATAAATACTCCTCAACCCTCATTGAGGAAAGGATCCACAATCTAACCTAAACACCTCATAATCTGGTAATATCTTCCTTATCTCTCTACAATATATACTTCGCCAAGTAACACACAACTTAATCCCTTTAAGTTTACTGACTTGAGCGTCGGAGTGAGTAAGCTCGGTGCAAAGCCGAGCCCTCAGTTTGTTCATCGTTTCAGGAGAGACCGAGAGGAAGAGTCAGAGCAAGGAAAGGCATCCATTCACCAAGCTTGCGTGGTAAACAACACTGCTCTGGAATTACACCCGGAACATTATTATTATTATTATATTATTCCGTCTCATAAATAACCCACATAAAATATGACATAATATTATTTATATAATTATAAAATACGGAGTATTACAATCTCCCCCCCTAAAATAAACTTCGTCCCCGAAGTTTCACCTCACTCTTCCCTTTCCGGCTATTCCCTCAAATCTCATGTGCACTCTCTTCCCAAAGTTCGGTGTTCTACTCTCACTAATTCCTCACAACCCGTACGTCATTTTTCATAAAATTCCGAATTGTTACATTATTGGCCTAGAAGAACTAATTTCTTAGACTCTCCTAAAGATGGACACAAAGTTCTCACAAAGCATCCAAATTCATTGTAAACATTCTATCAAGCATCTATGTAAACTTTCATTCATCATGATACTAAGCATAAATTGGAGAAAGACATGAACTTTCATTCACACATTTCTACAAACACCTTCTATGCATGTTTACGAAAGCAAAACAATTTATCCAATTACCAACATTAACAACTCATATTCAACCCTTAATCCTTACTTAGGTTCCCCTTAAACCCACCTCCCCTTCATAGGGGAGATCTTCAACCAAAACATTCTCATTGTTCTCTAGAGAAGATTTTCCCTTTGATGTTTCCTCACTTGTAGTCTTTCCCTTCTTAGGCTCACTCACCCTAGCCGAAGGAGTCATGCCCCACCACCGTTCATCACCAACCGCTTCCTCTTTGGATCCGCATCCACTTCGATTTCAAGGTCCTTGTAAGGGTCTTCAAGTTTAACACCACTCCTCAAGACTACCGCGTGAGCTTGATGGTTTGCCGAGGCGTCTTTTGAGCTTTGGCCACGGGCAAGGAAACCATCCGACGGTCTTTGAGGGTTGACAAGTGCTTGAGATGCCATTTGAGCCTCCATCTCCTTCTTAAAGTTGTTCATTTCTTGTTGGTGAGATATTTGCATGTTCTTCATCACTTTCATCAAGTCACCAAGTTGAGATTCTATAGTCGGCTCTTGGAATGGTTGGTTAGCCAAAGGTAAGGGGAATCCAAAGAAAATCGAGCGTTCGGGCCTTGATTGTTGTTGTTGTAGCCCCCTTGATAAGTTCCCTTAGACCCTTGACTATACCCTTGCTCTTGAAATTCTTGTTGAAACCCTTGGCCAAACCCTTGACTAGTTTGATTCCCTTGGTAGAAGCTGGTTACCCCCAAAATTTTGGTTCCCAAAATTTCGGTTTTGGTTGTTGTTTGGCCATTGGTCATGATTGCCGGAATTGTTTCTTTGATTTGGTATCCACCCCTAGGTTGAGAGAACCCGGGTAGATTGGTGTTTTGCACTTGCGTTTGGAGGTGTTGCGAGTTTTGGACATTGGTACTTTTGTGGCTAAAATTGGGATGATTCTTCAAACCAGGATGATAGTAATTAGAGTTCGGGTTTTAAACATTTGGGTTGTTGTAAGGTGGCCTTGGTGGCCTCATGTTGTTGTTGTAGGTTTGAAAAGCGTTGACATCTTGAACATTATCATCATATCCCACATTGTAAGCATTGTTGGCACAAACATCGAAAGTATGTCCGTTTTCTCCATATCATTCACAAGAAGAATTTGGAATGACCTCTTCCATTGGTGGACCATGGGAGGCACGCTTGGTGCACTTGATTCATTTGCATTTGCTCAAGTTTCTTTGTGTAATACTACGGTTTTATGTGTCTTGGGGTACTCTATTGAGTGGGGCCTACTCTGTCGCGTAAGTTTGGTTTTACGCAAAACAGTAGTCTGCCTGATAGGTACTCGATCGAGTAAGCTTGGCACTCGATCGAGTAAGGGTCACTCGATCGAGTAAGTGACTTACTCGATCGAGTAAGTCGGTTAATGGGTGATTTGCGACGGGTTTGTTAATAATGCGGATTAATATATATTCTTTTGTCATCTATTCCTAAAACACTTTCTACAAACCTAAATCACAATCAAGAAGAAGTTTCAAGTTACGTTGCTTAATCCCTTCGCATTATTAGCAAATCCCGGAGCTAGAAGTGTCGATTTTCATCGTTCTTTATACCTTTGTGATCCTTGCTTCGTGTGTAAGTTCTACACATAATTTTCTTATCGTTTTGTTAAGTTTGGTTAAACCCTAATTTGGGGATTTAGGGGTTTTTGGTGATGATGTAGTTATGGTAGTGATAATATGTATGTATGTATAGGAGGAGGGTTCGTTGAGGGGAGATTCTGAGACAACTGCTTGATCATCTGATTTCATGTTGCTTTCCAGGTAGGGTTTCCCTACTCAGTATTAGTTACATGATGTGTGTGTGGTGATTGTGTTGTGGTTATTGGTTAATTATATTGTTGGTTGATCTTGATGGTTGTTGGTTCATATTGTTGATTGTTGTTATATAACTGTCTGTGATATTCGGGGCGCGTCCCTAGCTGAGTGGAGTCACTTGCGGGAGTGGCTTCACGCCCTTGGTTCGCCCTCTGTGGAACCCGCCACAGAAGGGGATGTGCACATTAAGGAAACTTGGGTTTATCGCTTAGTGGTTGATGAACGGAGATTTGGTGGGTACGACTGCGGTCCTCCACTGGCGGTGTGGAGTACTTGTTGCGATGGGTACTCTGGCAGGACTACACACTTTAGTGTGTAGTCAGTTGTGTGGAGTTTGGTTATGGAGACTGGAGAATTGTTGTGATTGATTGAGCTGTTTTGGCATTTGTTTCATTGTGGCTTTGTATTGTGTAATTAGTACTGACCCCGTTGTTTGTTTTAAAAACTGTGGTGATCCATTCGGGGATGGTGAGCAGCTAATGAGCAGGTATGATATGAGGCGTATGGGATAGCTGGAATGAGTCATCACGTGGCAGTTAGAAGAGTCTTCCGCTGTGTCAGACGATGTTTTGTAGTTGTGACAATATTACCAGTAGACCTTTTTGAGAACATTGTATTTCAGTTTAATAGTTTTGGTTTTGACATGTAATCACTTTAAACCGTATTTACTTTTAAGTATGTTTCATTATTGTCTTTGTAACGCCCCGAAAAACAAGCAGGTAGCTTAAAATAGCTCTTTTATTAATAATAGACAGCAGCGGAATTACAAGGGCGTCACCGTCGTATTCCCCCTTCGGAGAATACAAGGCTAAACAATTAAAATAAATAAACTATTAAAGCTTAAAACAACTTATACTTATTATCCTCTATAATGTCAATTCCCAACACTTGTCCTTCCCCGATACCTGTACCTGAAAAAGAGTGAAAGTAACGGAATCAGCCAACCACAGGCTGAGTATGACTCCAGTTCCATCCACCGGCCTTATGTCTTATCATATTCATAATATAATATCATATTTATATCCCTAAAAACAATTACTTACCAGAATACACTATTCCCTGCTAGTATCCAACATTATCTCATTTCTAACTCTTATGTCAACAGGATATACATTCATATGACACTACTACCGGTATACCATTACTGAAAAGAATAGACATTATGGAGTAAAACTCCCACCGGGTCTAAGACCCACCTCCATGTACACAAGCTAATAGTTATTTCCCATGGGCCAACGCCCCTTAGTTTATATATTGAGCCAACGCTCGTAGGGCCAACTCCCCTCAGTTTATATATATGGAACCAACGTTCCTGGAGCCACTGTCCCTGGGGCCAACGCCCCTCATGTGTACACAGGTTAAATAATAATGTCATCTCAATCCAATAATCGTATCCCGAATGTTACAATTGGCCAATTATGCAATATAACAGAAGTACCCTTATCACAGTCATATATTCATAAGACGGTAATTAATATAACATATGAGCAGTATAAGAATTATAACACGTAATTAACAATAAAACTAAGATAACCATTTTTTTCTAATCTCTTATTTCAAAAGTAAACAATTACTTATATCGATAAAGGGTTCCGAAATCATACCTTTGTACGGGTGTAAAAATAGATGTAGGCGAATATTAGATGGGTTCTCTCCGTTCTCATTTTATGTGCGGGTAAGAGTGAGATGACTAACGACCACCGTAATGACTATGTATCGTTAGCAATGTTGGTAAAAGGCTTTATTAAGCTTAGTTAGTCTATATACTAGTAATAGTCATCACAAAGTGATACGTGTCACTTTGTTCTTGTCTAAACTTCTACAACATGCATGTATATGCCACCCATAATCAAAATATCTTATCAATAACATATTATTATATCCTATGTCTCATAAAATCATAAAATTACAAGGGTTATATATTAGTATCATATTTTATCCTATAAATTAAACTAATCATCTTGATTAGTCAATTAAAGTTGTAACGGTTTTAAAAGTATGAAAAAATATTTGGGTTATTACATTCTACCCTCCTTAAAATAAGTTTCGTCCCGAAACTTGAAAATAAGAAATCGAAAAGTTAGAAGTTTAGAACTACAATATTTTTTTTTTCCAAAATTCAAAAGATTTACTAGAATTGAGTTGAACAAAAGTCCTTTTTATCAAATTTCTGAAATGAATAAAAAGTGTACGTCTTATATAATGGAACACAAGAATTCCCGTTGCGAACAAAAATTCGAGTAATCCAATTCAAAGACAAACTCAATTCATGCGTTAGTAGGCGCTGAACCTGTTATTAGATATCTTTAATAACAAGTAATAACATCCCAATAACCAGACAAAAAGGCAAAGAAACAAAAATTGAAATTTCATTTCACGTGAAGGTAATTTTTTTTTTAATATACAACATAAAATTTTCAAAATATACCAAAGACGGACTAGAACAAGTTGAATTTTTTTTTTTGTGATATGCGAAACATACCGTTTGATTATAACTACGTCAAAATCACAACACTCAAATTAATGAACGCAAGACAAAAAAACTAGAAATTTTAAAGGTAGAATGTTCCCAAATTTGAAAATATACTATAACTCCATAAGACTAGAAACTTCATGCAATGCACCCAAAGTATATGTCAATAAAGCAATATATTAATAAACAAGTCACTTAAACAAGTAATTCGAGACATTTTATATTTACCCCTCTCTCTATTAGTCAGTTTCTATGTGTTTGATACAAGTTTTATGCTAGACCCAAGAATCTACTCCCCCGTTAGACGTATGGCCGAAGGCTCAACACGCGGTTTCAGGGCGGCTCTGATACCAATCTGTAACGCCCTGAAAAACAAGCAGGTAGCTCAAAATAGCTCTTTTATTAATAATAGACAGCAGCGGAATTACAAGGGCGTCACCGCCGTATTCCCCCTTCGGAGAATACAAGGCTAAACAACTAAAATAAATAAACTATTAAAGCTTAAAACAACTTATACTTATTATCCTCTATAATTTCAATTCCTCACACTTGTCCTTCCCCAATACCTGTACCTGGAAAAGAGTGAAAGTAACGGAATCAGCCAACCACAGGCTGAGTATGACTCCAGTTCCATCCACCGGCCTTATGTCTTATCATATTCATAATATAATATCATATTTATATCCCTAAAAACAATTACTTACCAGAATACACTATTCCCTGCTAGTATCCAACATTATCTCATTTCTAACTCTCATGTCAACAGGATATACATTCATATGACACTACTACCGGTATACCATTACTGAAAAGAATAGACATTACGGAGTAAAACTCCCACCGGGTCTAAGACCCACCTCCATGTACACAAGCTAATAGTTATTTCCCATGGGCCAACGCCCCTCAGTTTATATATTGAGCCAACGCTCGTAGGGCCAACGCCCCTCAGTTTATATATATGGAACCAACGTTCCTGGAGCTACTGCCCCTGGGGCCAACGCCCCTCATGTGTACACATGTTAAATAATAATGTCATCTCAATCAAATAATCGTATCCCGAATGCTACAATTGACCAATTATGCAATATAACAGAAGTACCCTTATCACAGTCATATATTCATAAGACGGTAATAAATATAACATATGAGCAGTATAAGAATTATAACACGTAATTAACAATAAAACTAAGATAACCAATTATTTCTAATCTCTTATTTCAAAAGTAAACAATTACTTATATCGATTAAGGGTTCCGAAATCATACCTTTGTACGGGTGTAAAAATAGATGTAGGTGAATATTAGATGGGTTCTCTCCGTTCTCATTTTATGTGCGGGTGTGAGTGAGATGACTAACGACCACCGTAATGACTATGTATCGTTAGCAATGTTGGTAAAAGGCTTTATTAAGCTTAGTTAGTCTATATACTAGTAATAGTCATCACAAAGTGATACGTGTCACTTTGTTCTTGTCTAAACTTCTACAACATGCATGTATATGCCACCCATAGTCAAAATATCTTATCAATAACATATTATTATATCCTATGTCTCATAAAATCATAAAATTACAAGGGTTATATATTAGTATCATATTTTATCCTATAAATTAAACTAATCATCTTGATTAGTCAATTAAAGTTGTAACGGTTTTAAAAGTATGAAAAAATATTTGGGTTATTACAGTCTTATGATTATCATTGCCTCGGGTAACCGAGATGGTGACGTTTCCATACCTTAAGTGGTCCTGGTAAGGTACTTGGAGTATGGGGGTGTCACAAAGTGGTATTAGAGAGACAATCCTGAAACCTATAAACAATGAACTTAATGAACATAGGGAGTCAAACTAAAATGAACCCGGGGTAGAAGTTGTAAGAGCTAATGTAAAGGCTTGGGAGACGTCTTAAAGTCACGAACTCGCCCTACAATTTTGAATCGGTCACATGGGTACGTGTCGGGATCGTTATGTGTTATCTTCTTGTTTGTATGTCTATATAATAACATGTGGTGCGAATTGGTGGATGTATGAATGTGGGGGATAGGAGGTATGGAATAAAAGGTGATGAATATGTGATTTGTATGTTGGATGAATGAAGGCATGATGATTGATTTATAACATGATATGCTAGAAATACGGAAGTAAAGTTGTTATGTTTGAGTATATAAAGAGTTGTGTATATATATGTATTGTTGTTGTCGTTATGTTGGTAGTATATAAAGTTGGGAAAGAAAGATGAACATGCGGGTAGTTATACGAGTCTGCATGACTCGATTGAGTGGGGGTCACTCGATCGAGTAGGTGAGAGGCTCGGCCGAGTGGGTCTGACTCGATCGAGTAGGTAATCTTACGTTTTTCGGGCAGAAGTGAATTTTTGGGTGCTCGATCGATTAGGTGGGGGCACTCGATCGAGTGGGGTCGGCTCGATCGAGTAGGTAGTTGATGCGTGTCAATTATATGATGTTTTACACCCTATTTTACACGCATTTCAGAGCTCATTTATGTGGTTTAAGGCTACTATTTACCCCATTTCGTCTACTTTCGTATTTTATTGTAATATTGCAGAATTATGCGGAAATGAGTAGATATTGAGCTAAATCCGTCCCCGAGTACCTTGCACTGCATTTGACGTAAAGTATTTACTCAAGGAACGAGCTTGGTGCGCATTTCGAGGCCCGAAAGACAAATCCACGAGAAGTTAAAAGCGGACTGTCAGCTACATCAGTCGATCGACCGCTGCCCTTAGTCGATCGACCAATGCACAACAAACAGAAGCTACTGTTTAGAGCTTACCAGTCGATCGACTGCCTATCCTAGTCGATCGACCACACCGCTATTCTGACGAGAATTAAAAGATCGAGATTTCCAAAGCCCATTATATTTAGGTTTTAGAAATAAGTGTTACGTATATTTCTATATAACGTAACTGACTTTAGGAATTAATCATCAAGTCTTTTACCAGAAACTTTAAGGAAATAATTAGGGTTCGTAGATTATTGCTCTTTCATTAATAAAGTTCGTTTCGCAATCGGTTTTTGATCTCTCTTCTGCAATTCCTCTACACGGTATTCATCTGTTTCAATATTCAGTTTGTTTGCTTTCATTCGTAGTATAGAATTGCTAGGATTAGATCTCCCGAAACCGATTTATCGTTTATGTTATTTGTTTGTTTATTTAATTCAAGCATGAATTCAGTAGTTTATTTCGTTAATTTAGTTGTTGTTTTTCATCAATATCATGAGTAGCTAAATTATTCGTGCTAGGATGTAGGGAACCTATAGTTAGGCGGCATTAGAACTAATTTGGCCTGAAATTGCGTGTTGGTCGATCGACCGCCATACCTGGTCGATCGACTGGCCACGTGAGGTGTTACCTTCGTTTTAATTGATTTAATTCTATATTTGACGAATCGAGTGCACGCGTAGTTGAATGTTTAGGTTTTGACTGACCCAATAGATCGAAAGATAGGGGAAGTTGCTAGACCACCAATTAAAATGACTAGATTAGCGAGATCGAAAGATATGCTAGTTTAGCCTTTTGACTCACTTTTCAGGACGAAAGTCAGTATTATGATATTAGGGACCTGTAGCGAGATCGAAAGATGCTACCTGTTAAGAGTGGACCGAGAGGACCTCTTATTTTCCCGTCTCACGTGCTTGATTTAGACCTACCTAGTATGCTGCCGCCGAAACTATAGTGAACCGACCATCTTAGCAACTTTTTTTATTCTTGATTTCATCTACTGTTTAGTTTATTTGTCTTTTATTGCTTTTAGCTATAGATCAACTCAAAACAACCCCCACACTCTGTTACTTTAAGACCGAAATTAGGACAACTAATAATTACATCTGCCTCTCTGTGGTTCGACCCTGTTACCACTAGCTTCTGTTAGTTTTAATAGATTTATAAATATTATTTTTGGTACTCACAACGACGGGTATCAAATTTTGGCGCCATTGCTGGGGAGGCAATTGTTCTAATTTTTAGTTGTTTTATTTAGTCTGTTTCTTAGTTTAAGGGACATTCGTTCCTTAAACTATTCTCATATTATTTTTGTAGTTTCTTCTTATGCGCAGGTCACAGGGTGGTGAATTAGTACCGTTCAATCCTGAGATTGAGAAGACTTTGCGCGAGTTGAGACGATCATCTAGGATATTGCCGACAGAGGAAGAGCTGAGTACTCTGTCTAGTTACTACGAGAACGAGCTATACGAGGAGGATCCACCTTCATCTCCCATTTCCACTTCATCAACTGAGACCGTCACATCTCCATATTTTCCAGTCATGGCCGAAGAAGCGAGTATAGCTAGTCACTCAGAGCCGACAGCTGTAAATCTATATAAGGGGTTCGAATTACCGGGAGCTGATAGGAAATTCGAACCGATGCCTTCTTATATCAACTTGGTTGAGAGGAACCAATTCGGGGGAGCTGCAAATGAAGATGTAGCCAAGCATATGGAGATATTTATCGATTATTACTGCTCTATACCCCCGCCGACCGGTGTGACCCAGGACCAGATAAAGGAGACTATGTTTATATTCTCACTCCGCGATGCTGCAAGGGAGTGGTATAGAGACCTGGACCGAGCTGCTAATGGGATCACCGACTGGAATTCTTTGGCTTTGGCATTCTACAAGAAATATTTCTCTGCCTCGAAGACAAATGCCATTAGAGCTCAGATCACGAGCTTTAAACAGGGTCCTGATGAGAACTTTCACGAAGCATGGGTCCGTTTTAAGAAGCTGGTGCGAACCATTCCGCATCATGGGTTTGAGAAATGGAGCCTATGCAATCAGTTATACGAACGACTCTATGACGATCAGAGGGCTATCCTGGACGAGACAGCTAATGGCATATTCCAGGAGAATACGGGGGAGACTAAGGGGTGGAAGATCATTGATGACTTGGCCACCCACAAAGCTGAGTATGGGAATTCCAGGGGAAATCAAAGGAGAGCTGTTGAATCTCCTTCGGTAGCTGCATTGGAAGCTCTCACGGCGAGATTTGACAAGTACAAGTTGGGAGGAGCTTCAAAAGGAGGGATTTACCATGTAAATGCCGTTTCAGACGGTCCTTTCGTCTGTAAAAAATGTGGAGTTGAGGGACATGTTTCAGACAATTGTCCTAGTCCCTTTGAGTCTTGTGCTGCCTTTCAACATTATAGGCAGACAAACACATACTATGAGCCGAATGTCTACCCAAACTTGAGGTGGAGTAGCCAAAATGTCTTGAATCGACTCAACCTCCCACAGCGAAAGATCGAGAACTATGTGCCCCCTCATAAGCAACAACAGTACCAAAAGCCTCCGTATGTCCCACAACAGCAGCAACAAGCCCAAGGTTCTGATTTCAATGAGTTGACGAATTTTTTGCTGAAGGAATCCCAGGCTAGAGAGGCCGGGATGAAGATGTTGGAGAGCCAAATTGCCCAATTGACTACCAAGAATACAACTCGAGGTCCGGGACATTTACCGACTCAAACTGATCAAAAGGAGACCCTTAATGCCATTACCTTGAGAAGTGGGTCTACCCTTGATGGGCCCATTATGGTTGAGGACGTCACTGAAAAGGATGAGGCGGAACCAAGCAAGGAGAAGGCTGTGACGAACAAAAACAAGAAAAAGATGATCAGCAGGTATGTCAGTCGAGCGACTGACATACCCAGTCGATCGACTGGTCCGCGACAACCAGAAGCTACTGTTCCTGTAGAGGTCAGTCGATCGACTGACCAACCTGGTCGATCGACTGACAGTGCTGCTGATAGTGATTCTTTTCGTCCTCCAATGCCTAATAACTTGAGGGACCACTTGTTTCGGGGTACGACAGCCCCGAAAATATTGAGGACAGACCCGACTGCTGATGGGTCCGTTCCGGTTCCGAAGTACGACCCTTTGTCGATTAATGGTTCACATTTGAGACGGTCTGAAGAAGGGTCAAGCTACAACAAGGAGAAGGTTGTGGACTTCCAGCCTAAGTCCACCGATGCCGGCATGAGGGATTTAGAGGAGAGGGCTAAGTTGCTACTTTCAGCCCCCTATCCGGAGAGATTAGTGCCGACGAAGGAACAGGTATCATTTAATAAGTTTGAAAATGTTATCCGTAGCTTAAATGTACAAGTTCCTTTTCTTGAGTTAGTCAATCAAGTGCCTGCTTATATGAAATTCATGAAACAACTTTTATCTAAAAAGAAGTCACTTGAAACTGTGCACACTGTCGCACTCACTGAGGAGTCATGCTCTTATTTGACTCATACTGCACCCCTTACGCTAGAAGACCCGGGTAGTTTTTCAGTCCCATGTAATATTGGCACCTTTCCTATTGAGAAAGTCTTATGTGACCTAGGAGCCAGTATTAGTGTAATGCCTTTGAGTCTTGCTAGGAAGTTAAAGTTGACTAGGTTTGCAGTGACCAACATGACAGTACAGATGGCTGATCGCTCTGCGGTCCAACCAATAGGAGTCTTAGAGGACATTCCCGTGCAAATAGGGAAGTTTTTCTTCCCTGTTGACTTCGTTGTGCTCGATATGCCCGAAGATGCCCACATCCCTATCATTTTGGGTAGACCATTCTCGCACACCGCTTTGGTGCGATTATTGATGTTGGTTCGGGTACTTTGACCTTTAAGGTAGGCAAGCATTCCATTGTCTTTGCCCAGACGGCTAGGAAGAAAGACCCCATGTGGCCCGTAACTTGTAATATGGTTTCTGAAAGGAAATCTTATTTTGTGCTTTCTGATATGCCTGTCTCTACACCTATTTCTGTTGTAACCCCTCCGCCCCAGATTGGGAGCAAATTGGAGGAAGATTCGTCTATTTTTGTTATTGCAGGAGCTAGTTTGGGGAAGGAAGAGCCACATGTTGCTCCTGCTGTGAAGGAGCCAATAGTTCAAAGAGGCGGTCTAGGATGTCTTAGCTATGGCATGGATGAGGAGCCCGAAGATGAGCCAGTCAAAGCAACGGAGTCTGATCTGGATTCCGACGAGTCCGAAGAGGTCATTGAATGGGAAGAGGTCCGACATGTTGATCCGTTGAGTTCTGCGGATGCTGGAGCTGAGAAGAGTTCAGCTGAGAAGATGAGCATTATTGAGGCTACCTCTTGTAGCCAGAAGCCGACCAAGTGGGCCATTCCGTGGCCATTCTTGATCAACTATTAGTTGATTAAGGCTTTTTCAAAAACTATACATTTTATTGCTTTCGTTGAACTTTTTATTGTTTTGTGTGCGCGAGACTTTGCCTTTTTATACGTTTGCTTAGGATTTTAAACACTTTAGTTGGTTACATTTGGGTTTTGCGCAATTTTGGGGCGCGTTATTATGTGTGTATGCAGGTTTGTAGACCATATTAGCTCAAGTTATTGAGCTAAATAGACGAAATCGAAAGATTTACAAAGAGTCGACCAGTCGATCGATCGCCTCCTATGGTCGATCGGCGAGCGCGATTTTAAGCTCATGTTTCTTTGTTCACCTTGGTCGATCGACTGGGTGATATAGTCGATCGACCGCCCAGAGCTGTTGTACCTGTTGTCGATCATTCCTCTGCTGTGCTTGATCGATTTGCGAAATTGAGGGAGTCTTCCCTCCTCCTTATTTTCCGCAATTTTTCTGTTTTCTCCCGTTTTTAATTTTTACACATAATTACCGCTTCCACTTTGCTTTCTCGGTTTTACGCGTGGTATTAGTTGTCTTTTCAGGTATCTTTTAGTAGCACTGCTGGCTACTGAAACCTCCTAGCTCACGCTGGTTTGGGGAGGTTTCCTTTTGCTGCGCTTAAAGTCTTGTGAGTTTCCCTGTCTTTACTTCATATCTTATTTACTTAATTTTTTTTCGCAAATTCCCGTTTTTCTTTTCTTCATTACATGATTTTGCACAATGGGGACATTGTGCGATTAGGTTTGGGGAAGGGTTTTGCGTTGCCTTTCATATGTTTTTGCATTCATGTTTACATTTTTGTCTTGCATTGTTGTTTCATTTCCTTTCATTTCCCTTATATATACAAAATACCAAAAAAATTAAAAAAATTTCAACAAAATTCAAAAAAATTGCACGTTTATTTTAGCATATAGGTCGAGTCGGAACGGTAGTATTTCAATGATGACATTGCATTTGCATCTGTTTTATCGCCTAAGCCTTGCCAATTGACATGTTATTAGTAGAATCATATATGCATATCTACGAGTTTTTCGTTAAATTACTTGCTGGACTTGAAACTTGACTTCGATTTTTGGCAAACTATATCATTTTCTGAGATTGCATTTGCATCTGTTTTATCGCCTTATAACTGGTGTCATCCATGACCAGTTCATCTAGGATTGTGAGTAGTACTCCTTATGAGACATGTTACATAAATGTGCATAAATATGAACTTAATCTGCTTAATACCTGTGTGCATTCGGTTTGTGGTTTGTTGACACATGTGGTAGAGGTTTCCCTTTATTCATTTCACCCATAAGCTCCACACTGCCAAAAACAGCCTTTTTGTCCCATTACTACATCCTACACTTAGCCTGCCTTTGTCAAGCTAGTAGTTTACGTTCTTGGGGATGTTACTTCGTTTTTGGTGGCATATGCTCATTTTGAGATGAAGTTGGGAAGTTGGAAAAAGGAAAGAAAAAAAGGAACAAAGAAAGAAAAAAAAGAGAAAAAAAATGATTCGAAAAAGAAAAAAAGAGTCTCAGTCTTGTTTAATGCGATCGATCGACCGCTCTACTTGGTCGATCGACTGCAGCCCGAGGAAGAAAAGAGAAGGATCAATTCGCATGATTTAAAGTTTTATTTTATGGCGATTTTTGCTCCCATGTTGCATTTATATATATCTTATGGGGAGTTGATTGTGTTGGGAAATGTGTCCTCAACAATAGTGCGATCACATTATTTAAATATCATTATTAAATCTCATACCAAGAATACGAAAGGGATGATACATTACATATATAGTCAACTGGTCCACACTTATCGGTAATGATTGGATGGCTAGAGTTTGACATTTCGTCGTGCGACGGTGGTGACCGATTGATCCTTGAGGTCACACCTAAAGGACGATTCCCTTAATTGAAAAGGTTAATTAATTGTATACCGTCTGATTAATTAATTCCTTAAAATTGAACAAATTATCATAAGAGAGAAAATGACATCTTATTATAATGTGATTAAATGAGATTTTATTTAGTAATTTAAGAAGTTATATTACTAAAATTAATCGGTGTTTGCGAAACACGCGAGAAGAGAATGATAAGTTAGTTATAATTACAAGATATTGTGAATTATACTAACTAGTAATTAAATGACCATTTTATGAGAAAGTAATTTTATATTACTAGTCAATTTGTTAAATATGATTTATTTAATTTGTTAAATATGCATTTTAAATTAAAACATGACATAAGACATGTCACATGTCACATGACATACAATTGTACAATTGACAAAAATAAAATGGACTCCATATTACACTATGTAAACCGAAAATGGATGGACAATAAGAAGTTTTTGTCTTTTTCCATTTGTCTTATGCATTTGTCTAAAATGCTTGATAGTGACATGACAATGCAAAAGACTTACACCTTTTGTCTTGTGAAGACAAAAAAGGAAAATAATCATGGTCTATGAACCATGAATGGCCACCGGTTTTTAGAGCACAATTAGAGAGGATTTTCTCTCTAATTAATTAATTCTTACATTTTTATGAAAAACCTCCCTTCTCTCTCTTGTTCTTCATAAAAATTCCTTTTTGTGAATCAATTTGTTTAAAAATCAAACACTAATAATACTAGAAGTAGTATATGAGTATTAGTAATAGATTTTAAGGTAAACTACATTACAAACATCTAGTACATGTTTATTTGTGGGATTAAGGGATAGTCTTGGGTGCTACTAATTGGAGGGCTTCTATTTTGAGGTCATGTATGTTCATCCAATATTAGAAAGCTCAAGAACTAACAAGAAGGAGATCTTGTTGGTGCCCATTTGACCGAATTTCATATGGTGAGAAAATGATTTCTTCACTTATCTATTTTAGTTTGCATGCATAAGATTTGCAATTTATTTTATGACTAAATAAATTTGAAACATATAAGAATATGTTAAATAATGAGATATATATTTCCAACAAGTGGTATCAGAGCACAAGGTTGTTTGCATGCAAATCGGTTATAGTTTTTCCGAGTTATACGATTACCATATAAAACTCATAAATTTGTGTTATTATGATATATCACGAAAATAATTTATGCATGTTAAAGTTTCTGATCCTAAAATGTATTTAGGATATTTTGGTTAATTTATGGATTTTTATTGTTCATTTTATATAATATTGGCATTAAAATGTGATTTTTATGATAAAAATGTCATTTTTGGACGAAAATTAGTTAAACTTCGAATTTTCCAGTGGTTTTTGGATATGTTTCACATATATTATTTTTAGATGATCTGGAAATTTTCATAATTTTATGAGTTATTATGCTCGAAATATGAATTTTTCATGTTAAAAATCGAATTTAGATGAAAAATAGGTTAATATGAGAAATATTTCGAATCTGGTCATATAAATTTAGTATGTTATCACATGAAATTTTACAAGATGTGTGTAAAATAATAGACTATAATGAAGTATTCATGCATGATTTATGGATTTTTGATGAAAAATAGCATAAATAGTGACTTAATTAGTGAATAATTGCTAAAACATACTTCATGACTAAGGAAAAACGCCACATGTTGCATTTTATTATCTTTTTCAGATCTAAAATTGAAAAGTTGATGAATATAATTTTTCTCATGTTTTTATGATTTTTATTGATAAATCCGATAAACCGCAACATAGTTTTTCCGATAATATTACGAAATTTTAACCTAAGTTTTTGAATATTATGAGTGTCATGGTATTTTTCCAGAATGTTCACAAGT
Organism: Silene latifolia; assembly: GCF_048544455.1. Classification (NCBI taxonomy): domain Eukaryota; kingdom Viridiplantae; phylum Streptophyta; class Magnoliopsida; order Caryophyllales; family Caryophyllaceae; genus Silene; species Silene latifolia. Next base: position 225,340,644 of record NC_133534.1, read on the forward strand.
TTTAAATTTCAAATTTTGAATTTATTTGAAATTTTGTGATTTATTTGAAGTTTATAGCTTTTTATTGTTATTTTAAGTCCTTTTATGAACAATAATAAGAAATATGAGTTAATTATGGTCAAATGGTTAGTGGAGACTAATTTTTGAGTCCTAAGAAGTTAGGGTAATTAGCTTGTGCATAAATATGAATTTATGTAATTTTAGTGATTATAAAACGTTGAATCACGCAAATCAAAAACAAGTGTAATATACGATATTGGCTCCTTAAAGGCGATTTAGCATAAAATTGGGCATGTTCATACATATTATAATGCTGCATTTTATTTATGATTGTCATAATTTTATTTTATGTAATTTTGAATTATGTAATTTTTACTTAGTATGGCCTTAGTTTTAATTGATATTACCCGAAATGTATGGGAATATCGATTCGGTTGTATTTTTTTTTGTGATCTCGTATCACCGGTTTGTAATTTAATATATTTATTTTTATTTTAATTACAAATGTATAATAGGAAATTATGTAATTTGTTATGTAATTTATTTATTCCGGAGTTCCATAAAGACGGATTTCTTCAAGAAGGCGATACATAAAGACGGTGTTACCTCGAGATGCGTGCCTCAACCGAAGTTCTAGGAACCAATGGAGTTGGTTTCCAAATTTTTAATAGTTAATTAGATTTTCTATTTTAGGAAGGCCATACTAGGATTTAATTTTTATGCTTTGCATTTTATTTATATGTTGCATGCATCGCTAAATCGCCATAACTAAAACATGCATTATCATTTAATCGAGTATTTCGACCGTGTCAATTACAATTATCGTAGTTCACCGCTTTAGTTCACTTAAAACGTGATAGATAATAAATTGGCATGACCTCTCGCTAAAATAAACAATTGAGACTTAGCCTTACCAAAAAGTAGAAACCATGAAAACCTATTTCGCGAGGGAGTGCACTCGGCCACCCCGGGGTACAAACCTTGTTACGTAGGGGAAGTGGGTGATAAATGTCTAATCCACCGAATTCATGTTGATGAGGGTTTCATCGGCTACCCCGTGCCCAAGTTAATGTGAATTTGGATCATGGACACATTTATTCGAAATTTGGGTTGAACTCAACAAAAGTAATTGATAAGGGTTTCATCGGCTACCCCGTGCCTTTGTCGGATGTGTTTTGGGCTAAAGATAAATGTTAATGTAATTTTATCGACCGAGAGTTCTAATAGTAGAATCGATTAAAGAGTTAATCCACCGAGTTATATTGATAAGGGTTTCATCGGCTACCCCGTGCCCAAGTTAATATGAATTTGGATCTCGGAATCATTTATCATAGTTGGGTAGAGGTCACTATGTAAATGCTTTACTTGTTATTTACAAGTATTAATAAAACGATAAATGTTAAGTTTTCCACTATTCCGTTATTATATTGTTCTATTTCTTTACCACAATTCATATACGATATCATTTCGATTTTTCAAAATCTCCATTAAAACATCGTAACTAAAGACAAATATGAATTTGCTTCTAAAACCTCAAATGAACCATTGCTAAGGATCTCTTGTAAAGAGTATAGATTAAAGTTATTCATTATCAAACAGGTTTTTGATTCTTGACTAACACATCTACTTACAATGAATTGTTTCTAATTTTGGTAACTAGATTTGTTGGAAATCAAAATTGACCAAAATAACGCAACCACTTCAATGAAAGTTTTAAGACTAAAACGAACAAATGAAGAGTAATCTTCATGAATTCAATTTTGCTTCTCAAAGCAAAGACTCATTGAAATGAGTGGGAGCATTCTCTTAAACCATTAAGATGAAGACGAGGTTCAAGAAGTAAAGATAATAATGGAATTGATACAAGGTAATGTTAAAAGTAAAGTTATTGAGAAATGACGATACTAAACCTATCAATCCCGACCAATAAAGTTTCCATTGTCTTAAATGTTGGACACGAGAAAGGAAATTACCCCAAATTATTGAAGAATCAACAAGTTAGTTGTGGGACATCTAATGGGACCTTCTTCTTTAAATGTTTATTTGATTGACATAAAATTTTGCTAGTACTACTTCGTCAATATTAGAAACCGTTGGTGGTTTTCATCATTATGTTTGATACATAGGATGATTAGAATATGACGACTAGCAACAATGAAGTCGAGAGATAGAGTCATTGTGTACTAAATCTAGTTTTTGGGTTTGGAGTTGTACTTAATTGTGACTATTAAGTACATAAACTCTAAATAAGAATACAAATTTGTTAAGATACAAAAGAGGTTTCACTTTTGTGACCCTATACACCATGATTTGATGTATGGCTAGCCCATCATTAAGGTGATTATATTCTAAACCAAACTAGAATGATATATCATGAAGATGATGCAAGACTCAAATTGGTAACCCAAGATTAAACCTTAAATTTTGGAATGATGAACGCAAAGAGTTATCGAGTACTCTTGAAACCATTAGATTGTTAATGGTATATGCGTATCTTGTATTCAAAGCAAGATGTCTCGTGCCTTTTGGTTGAAAAGGAGATCGAGGTTGTAAATCATCGATCCAAAATAGGTTGATCATTATCTTTTACCAACGATTTAAGTTGACACTAATATGTTCACTTAATAAGGTAAATAGAGAAATTTTTGAAGAATTTCAAAGAGTTCAAGGAATCACGATTTAGTCGTGATGGGATTATCAAAGTGAAGACTTTGATATAAGCCAAATGAATTGTGATATAGCATCACAAATTAATCTCTCTTAACACGCATTATGTGATAATGTATATGATTGGATAAGAATTCAAACGCTATTCGATAAAGTTTGGACTTCGATCAAGTTACTTTGAGTTACTTGATCCTTTGGGGATTTTATCATTTTGTCTAGATTATTTTTCCACTAAATCGAATCATATGAGATATGAAATGGTAAGGGTACCATGCTTGTAAGTTTTCACAAGAAACAAATGCTCATTTTTCCCTTTTCAATTATCACGAGTGCACCGGGTTTGTGGCTCGTGAAGCTGTCTTTCTAAAATACAAGTTTATTTCTAGAAGACAGAGTGGGAGAAAATTATTCAAGAGCCACAAAGAATGTTATGTCGCAAGAAACTGGTCTTTCTTGGCTACATGAGACGTTTTGTAAGATGTTGTTTCTTTAAAACCTAGGAGGTTAAATTCGTCACTTGTTAAAGATGATGAATTTATGCTGCTTTTAAGAAAGTAAAGAGCTTATAACTTACAAAAGAAATTGTTTGATTCAAGTTGATTACTTCTGGAAAGTAATGAATAAATGACTTACATAAGAATGTTTAAGTCACAACTCACTACAGGGCTTAGAGCCATGAAAATCCGAAATAAAAAGGCTTGATTAGTGACAAAGAGTTTTGCACTAATAAAGAGAGATTTCAAAGCAAGATTGGTTGCAAAGGGTTTTGCACTAATTGAAATGCTTAAGTCTATTTGGATCTTCTTAGGGATTGTGTTTCATTATAAGGATATGCACACAGCAAGTGAATCTAAAACCCACTTCTTCAAAAGAAGGAATGTATTCAATACATGTCATAAGTTTTATAGATTTTTACAATCCTAAGATAATGTGAAACTTAAGAGAGGATCTTAAGTAGGACATCAATGAGTTGGAATCAATGATTTGATCATGTTATAAAACTTTTCTCGATAAGTCGAGAAGTTGTTTTTATACATGAAGTTTAGGGGGAGTTACGGTAATTTTAATTAGTCTTATATGTGGATGACATATTGATCATTGCGAATGATTTAAGACTTTTGGAGTATTATAATACATCTTTAATATCCGGATTTATGAAGATAAATCCACATGATATTGGCGTCAATAAGAAGTCTTACGTTGATAAGATTCATGACTAGTTCAATTAAATTGAACATATTTGATTGATTCCATTTGCTTCCGCTGCCGGATCAATTAAATAAGTAATGATGTATAACACTTCATATACCTTGAGTATGATGAATTGTTTTCAAAATCGAATTTAAGTAATCTTTACCAAGTAAGCAATAAAGATTACCCTTAAGTGCTTGCAGAAGCATTAAGGAAGTAAAACAAAGTGTTTATGATGCAATTTTGTGTAAGGGTGTTACACAAGTGACAATTGACAATTGAGATTGCGCATGGTTTCCGACAAAACCATAATCAAAACACATTAGGATGGTTAAGATACCATTGTGGCCATGTTAATTAAGAAGTAGATTTTCTAGAATCGTTCTAGGCAATAAAGAACAATGAGAGATATTTATAACAGAAATTGAGTACACTTGCAATCATGGGATGTGTAAGAGGGATGGGTCCCGTACACTGTGAAAACAGTGGGAGCTATTCTAAGACTAGAGGGACTATGTCTTGATTGGATCCCGACATGTACTCAGAAAGTTTTGTAATGCAAATGTATACATTACAAAGGAAAACGAGTATGTAGTAAGGTTGAGTAAGGTACAAGAAGTTGATAAAACCTACTAACCAAAGCCTTCTCATAGGCTTAACATGATGAGTCATGTCATTTCAATTGAATTGAAATGAACAACTACATACAAGATCAAATTAGATTATAGAACATGAAATACTAATCAAGCATTGACTATTCATATGTGATAATCACATTTGTCGTTCGAGTTTTTACTTTAAAAACTTCTTTTATACTTTGTTACATCCAAACGGGTTGTAGAGACAACATTGAACCCCGTTAAAGTGAACACGGATTAACATTGTATTCGCCCATAGTCACTTGTATGAGGTGACGTCTCGAAGTGACTAGAGTGTGATGCGATTGATGGCAAGTTCAAGTGCCATAGAGTCATGTAAGATGACTAGTCGATCACATAGGCGGACTGTTAGGAACACTTTGTCGGGCAGTGACCGCTTATAGAGTTCTGGCAAATTTATATAGCCTGGTCGTGGCGAGAGCTACTATAGTATTCTAATGAGTCGATTCTTTTGACTAAAGACCATTCGCCTAAGATGGCACGGTTTCGGATTAACTTTGATTTGTGTTACTACGACCTTCGTAAATGGGGTCAAATGGGCATATTTTGGGTTATGATGGTGTGGCTAGTCGAAGGGAATAAGTGCGATAGGAATTGTCCACCCCCTTGTCGGGGTTAAAACAATATCTCAGGGCCACTCGAGGAGTAATGAAGTGGAAATGCGTGGCCACGCTCGGAAGGTATCCATGGTGGATAAATTCCGGTCAATCGATTATTCTCCGGATCGAGGAAACCACTCTCGATATGATCACTTGCAAGTACGACCGAAAGACACCTTGCATTGAGTGGGAGATAGTAATAGGACAAGAGAATTGGTGACGCACACTTGTCGAGGACAAGTGGGAGATTGTTGGGAAATGTGTCCTCAACAATAGTGCGATCACATGATTTAAATATCATTATTAAATCTCATACCAAGAATACGAAAGGGATGATACATTACATATATAGTCAATTGGTCCACACTTATCGGTAATGATTGGTGGCTAGAGTTTGACATTTCGTCGTGCGACGGTGGTGACGATTGATCCCTTGAGGTCACACCTAAAGGGCGATTCCCTTAATTGAAAAGGTTAATTAATTGTATACCGATACAGATTAATTAATTCCTTAAAATTGAACAAATTATCATAAGAGAGAAAATGACATCTTATTATAATGTGATTAAATGAGATTTTATTTAGTAATTTAAGAAGTTATATTACTAAAATTAATCGGTGTTTGCGAAACACGCGAGAAGAGAATGATAAGTTAGTTATAATTACAAGATATTGTGAATTATACTAACTAGTAATTAAATGACCATTTTATGAGAAAGTAATTTTATATTACTAGTCAATTTGTTAAATATGATTTATTTAATTTGTTAAATATGCATTTTAAATTAAAACATGACATAAGACATGTCACATGTCACATGACATACAATTGTACAATTGACAAAAATAAAATGGACTCCATATTACACTATGTAAACCGAAAATGGATGGACAATAAGAAGTTTTTGTCTTTTTCCATTTGTCTTATGCATTTGTCTAAAATGCTTGATAGTGACATGACAATGCAAAAGACTTACACCTTTTGTCTTGTGAAGACAAAAAAGGAAAATAATCATGGTCTATGAACCATGAATGGCCACCGGTTTTTAGAGCACAATTAGAGAGGATTTTCTCTCTAATTAATTAATTCTTACATTTTTATGAAAAACCTCCCTTCTCTCTCTTGTTCTTCATAAAAATTCGTTTTTGTGAATCAATTTGTTTAAAAATCAAACACTAATAATACTAGAAGTAGTATATGAGTATTAGTAATAGATTTTAAGGTAAACTACATTACAAACATCTAGTACATGTTTATTTGTGGGATTAAGGGATAGTCTTGGGTGCTACTAATTGGAGGGCTTCTATTTTGAGGTCATGTATATTCATCCAATATTGGAAAGCTCAAGAACTAACAAGAAGGAGATCTTGTTGGTGCCCATTTGACCGAATTTCATATGGTGAGAAAATGATTTCTTCACTTATCTATTTTAGTTTGCATGCATAAGATTTGCAATTTATTTTATGACTAAATAAATTTGAAACATATAAGAATATGTTAAATAATGAGATATAGATTTCCAACAGATTGATTATAATTATTTCGGAGATTTTGAGTTTTGTGCTTGCTATAGCACCGTGTGGATTGAATTTTGAGCAAGAAGTGGATATTGTCATATGGTTTTGTTACAGTACTAGCTTGATCACCTGTACCCCCACATTCCCATAAATGTTTTGCCTTTCCTGCCCATTACCTCACATATCCCATATATACCTCGGCATGTGTCATGGTCATTTGTTCGGTTGGAATGCATATGTACGGTTGTAGAGATTACTTTCATATTATATTGCAGGCATGTTCTTATAGGTCGTAGTTAGGTGAGTGTCACTAACAAAATGAATTCTTTCTATCTTTCACATATATTCACCTTGTGCTTCTTTGAGTGATTTGAGCGACCCGTGAGAGTCCAATTTGATAAGTCTCTATAGTTGACGGTTCAGCAGTTTTTAACGACTCTATAACTCGTTTGCATGATTCATATTACTAATTGATTGTTAGTTGTGCATTAAATTAGTTTAGGCTATTCAGTTTGCATTTCGCTCTGAGATTGAACTCGTTCCATTAGGTTTTTAGGACTGAGTCTAGTTCTTGCTTGGGGACAAGCAAGGGTTTGGTTTGGGGAAGTTTGATGCGTGTCAATTATATGATGTTTTACACCCTATTTTACACGCATTTCAGAGCTCATTTATGTGGTTTAAGGCTACTATTTGCCCCATTTCGTCTACTTTCGTATTTTATTGTAATATTGCAGAATTATGCGGAAATGAGTAGATATTGAGCTAAATCCGTCCCCGAGTACCTTGCACTGCATTTGACGTAAAGTATTTACTCAAGGAACGAGCTTGGTGCGCATTTCGAGGCCCGAAAGACAAATCCACGAGAAGTTAAAAGCGGGTCATCGGCTACATCGATCGATCGACCATTGCCCTTAGTCGATCGACCAATGCACAACAAACGAAGCTCTTGTTTAGAGCTTACCGATCGATCGACTGCCTATCCTAGTCGATCGACCACACCGCTATTCTGACGAGAATTAAAAGATCGAGATTTCCAAAGCCCATTATATTTAGGTTTTAGAAATAAGTGTTACGTATATTTCTATATAACGTAACTGACTTTAGGAATTAATCATCAAGTCTTTTACCAGAAACTTTAGGGAAATAATTAGGGTTCGTAGATTATTGCTCTTTCATTAATAAAGTTCGTTTCGCAATCGGTTTTTGATCTCTCTTCTGCAATTCCTCTACACGGTATTCATCTGTTTCAATATTCAGTTTGTTTGCTTTCATTCGTAGTATAGAATTGCTAGGATTAGATCTCCCAAAACCGATTTATCGTTTATGTTATTTGTTTGTTTATTTAATTCAAGCATGAATTCAGTAGTTTATTTCGTTAATTTAGTTGTTGTTTTCATCAATATCATGAGTAGCTAAATTATTCGTGCTAGGATGTAGGGAACCTATAGTTAGGCGGCATTAGAATTAATTTGGCCTGAAATCGCGTGTTGGTCGATCGACCGCCATACCTGGTCAATCGACTGGCCACGTGAGGTGTTACCTTCGTTTTAATTGATTTAATTCTATATTTGACGAATCGAGTGCACGCGACTAGTTGAATGTTTAGGTTTTGACTGACCCAATAGATCGAAAGATAGGGGAAGTTGCTAGACCACCAATTAAAATGACTAGATTAGCGAGATCGAAAGATATGCTAGTTTAGCCTTTTGAGTCACTTTTCAGGACGAAAGTCAGTATTAGTGATATTAGGGACCTGTAGCGAGATCGAAAGATGCTACCTGTTAAGAGTGGATCGAGAGGACCTCTTATTTTCCCGTCTCACGTGCTTGATTTAGACCTACCTAGTATGCTGCCGCCGAAACTATAGTGAACTGACCATCTTAGCACCTTTTTTTATTCTTGATTTCATCTACTGTTTAGTTTATTTGTCTTTTATTGCTTTTAGCTATAGATCAACTCAAAACAACCCCCACACTCTGTTACTTTAAGACCGAAATTAGGACAACTAATAATTACATTTGCCTCTCTGTGGTTCGACCCTGTTACCACTAGCTTCTGTTAGTTTTAATAGGTTTATAAATATTATTTTTGGTACTCACAACGACGGGTATCAGTAGTCAACTTGATCGAGTGTGTTTTTAGCATCGTTCTGGTCAGGTTCTGGAGTCGAGGTACTCGATCGAGTAGAGGGGGCAACTCGATTGAGTGACCTCAACTCGATCGAGTGGGTTGAAGGGCTCGATTGAGTGGGTTTTATATAAGTCGTATGCATGTTTGAGATGTGGGATATGTGTTTATGTCTACCTTTTCTTATATAGTTACAAGATACCGCCGAAAAGAACCGCTTTGTATGCTAGAGCTGAGAGTATGATCGTGGATGATATAGTAAAGATGTTGGAGCACCAAGACGCTCTCACAGAAGCTTTGAAAAGAGTGGGAAAGGATAAGGATGTTGATCACTCCAAAATCAGCATTCACATAGCTAGGTTCAACCCTAAGGAGTATAAGGGGACTGGGGCGCCAATTTTACTGGATGATTGGCACAGGGAGATGGATAATATCCTTGAGTTAGTTCATTGCCCGGAGGAGTTGAAAGTGGAACAAGCTGCGTTCTACTTGAGGGAAGCGGCCGGTGAGTGGTGGGATAAGGTTAAGGTGGGTGCTCGGGAGATGTATATGAAGCAGGGGCTACCTGCGATACCTTGGGATGAGTTCAGGAAAGCTATGAGGCGTGAGTTTGTGCAAGAGCACGTGCGTAGTAAGTCGAGGGAAGAATTTGATGATTTTAAGATGACATTTGAGATGACGGTAGCTGAGCACTACCGCAAGTTTAGTGAGAAGTTCAGGTATGCTGAGGACATGGGGCTGAGTGAGGAGAACTTGGATTTGAGATTTGAGAAGGGGTTGACCCCCAAGATCATGGAGAAGTTACCAGTGGGAGTTCTTACAGATGTGAAGGAGGTCTATGAGCGAGTTGGGAGGGCTCAGAGGTTGGTTGAGATGACCAAGGATAGGGGTGCTGAGAAGAGAAAAGTTGAGAGTGAGGGTGGTGGTCAATCCAGCTACAAGAAGAGTAACCATAATCAGGTGAGAGTATATTCATCGGGCTCGAGGTTTAGTGTTGGGGCTTCATACGGGAGTGGTCGTGGTAGTGGTGGTGGCAGTTGGGGTATGACCTGTTATAACTATGGCGGTGTGGGCCACAAGAGACATGAGTGCACCAGTGCGGTGCGTGGGGGTTTCCAGAGACCGTCGCAGGGGAGTTTCTCACAGGGTCCTACATAGAGGTATGCTAGTAACAGGCCGGTTGGGTCATGGAACAACAGGGGAGGTCAGAGCAATAACGGTGAGGCTAACCGAAATGGCGGTAATTCATATCAGAGACCGGTTACAAACACCAACAACAACCAGGCGTTGGCTGCTAAACCGACTACCTCAGCTAGTACTATCCAGGGAGGTGGACAGAAGACCAGTGGCAAGCTGTTTATGATGGAGAAGAAAGCAGCTGAGGATGATGCTCACGTTATCACCAGTACATTTCTTGTTAATAGAGTTTTTACCTTTGTTTTGTTTGATTCGGGAGCATCATAGTCGTTTGTATCATCAAGTCATGTTAAACGGTTGGGTTTGAGTGAGTATGAGTCTGTAAGAGAGGAAGTTTTTAAACCTTCGGGTAAGTCTGTATCTTGTGGGAGGTTGTATAGAGGTGTGTCTATGATAGTTGGGTAAGTTGATCTACCTGTAGACTTATTAGAGTTCCCTTTAGATGATTTTGAGATGATAGTTGGGATGGATTGGTTGGGAAAGTACAAGGCTAAGATATATTGCCATCAGAAGAGAGTTTCTTTAAGAGGTCCTAAGGGGATTAGTGTGTCTTAAAGTGGGTTTGTTTTCAAACCCAAAGTTAAGTTGATTGCAGCAGTGACCTTGAAGTCCTATCTGAGGAAGGGGTGCCCGTTGATCTTGTGCCATGTGAGGGATCATAGATTGGAGAGTCCGACAGTTGAGACGATACTAGTGGTGGGAGAGTTTCCAGATGTCTTTCAAGAGGAGATTCCGGGGTTGCCACTAAAGAGGGAGATAGATTTCAGTGTTGAGCTGAAACCAGAGATGGGACCAATCTCTAAAGAACCGTACCGCATGGGTCCTAAGGAGTTGGAGGAGTTAAGGATGCAGTTGGATGATTTGATTGAGAAGGGGTACATTAGACCTAGTGTATCACCGTGAGGAGCACCAGTTTTGTTTGTGAAGAAGAAATATGGGAGTTTAAGGGTGTGCATCGACTATAGGGAGCTGAATAGAGTGACGGTAAAGAACAAGTATCCTTTGCCAAGGATAGATGATTTGTTTGATTAGTTGAGCGGTGCAGCAGTCTTTTCTAAGATTGATTTGAGGTCGGCTTACCATCAGGTGAAGATTAGGGAAGAGGACATACCTAAGACAACTTTTACATCGAGGTATGGTCATTATGAGTATGTGGTGATGCCGTTTGGGTTATCTAATGCACCTGCCGTGTTTATGGATTTGATAAACCGGGTCTTCAGTCAGTTCTTGGGTCGGTTTGTGGTGGTTTTTATAGATGATATCTTAGTCTTTTCTAAGACTAAAGAGTAGCATGAGGAGCATTTGAGGATTGTGTTACAGACCTTGAGAGAACATCATTTGTATGCAAAGTTGTCCCAAGTGTGAGTTCTGGTTAGAGGAGGTTGCTTTTCTGGTGCATGTGATTTCAAAGAAAGGGGTAGTTGTGGATCCTGCAAAGATTGAAGCGGTTACCAAGTGAGAAGCACCAAAGAATGTGGCAGATATCAGGAGTTTCTTGGGTTTAGCAGGGTATTATCGATGGTTCGTTAAGGATTTCTCCAAGATAGCTAGACCTATGACAGCTTTGATGAGGAAAGAGAATAGGTTTCGTTGGGATGACAATTGTGAGATGGCGTTCTAGACATTAAAGGAGCGTTTGACTGTAATACTACGGTTTTATGAGTCTCTGGGTACTCTATCGAGTGGGCCTTACTCTGTCGAGTAACGGTGTTTTGGTTTTTAAAACAGTATTATGTCTGTAGGGTACTCGATCGAGTATCCTGGGTACTCGATCGTGTAGGGGGCACTCGATCGAATGCGTCAGTTACTCAATCGAGTAGCTCGGTTTACGGGTAATGTTTTGTCGGGTTTTGTTAATAACATGGATTAATATATATAAATCTTTCCGTCATCTTTATAATAAACTTTTATAAACCTAATCACATTGAAAAGAGATTCAAGTTACGTTCTTCGCATTCATCCGTGTTATTGACAAATCCCGGAGCTTGAGAGGTCGGATTTCATCGTTCTTTGCATCCTTGTGATCCTTGCGTCGAGGGTAAGATCTACGTACCGATTTTATAGTATTTAGTCAAGTTTGTTTAACCCTAATTTGGGGGATTGGGGATTTGTGTTAGTTTTTGTATGGTTAGTGATTATGTGATGATGTGTTAGGAGGAGGATTCGTAGAAGAGGTCTTTTGATACAGCTGTTGAGATCGTCTGCGTGTGTTGCATTCCAGGTAGGGTTTCCCTACTCAGTATTAGTCATATAATGTGTTGGTTGTTGGTTGTAATTGTTGTATAGTATCATACTCGTGTTGTGACGGTTGTTGGAGTTGGTTACTGTTGATAGTTGTGATTGATTGTATCTGTCTGTGGTGTTCGGGGTGCGTCCCTGGCTGAGTGGGATCACTTGCGGGAGTGGCGTTACGCCCATTATTCGCCTTCTGTGGAACCCACCACAGAAGGGATATGCACATTAATGGATTTGGGTTATTCGCTCTACGGTATGAGCGGGGCTTAGGTGGGAACGGCTACGGTCCCCCACTGGCGGAGTGGAGTTACCTGTTGCGATGGGTACTCGGTCAGGACTACACACTTTAGTGTGTAGTCAGTGATGAGGAGTTGATTGTGGAGTTTGAGTTATGTGACGGTTGTGATGTGTTGGTTTCTGTTTTATAGTAATTATATATGATTGTGTGATTAGTACTGACACCGTTTAATGTTTTGAAAACTGTGGTGATCCATTCGGGGATGGTGAGCAGTTGTTAAGCAGGTATGAGTCGAGACATATGGGCTTGCTGGGATGTGTCACCACAAGATGATAGAGTCTTCCGCTGTAGTTTGAGTAGCTTATCAGACATTTTGATTAGTTGTTAGACTTTTGGTTTGAGAACATGTAACCGTATTTTATCAGTTGGTTTGGTTTGTATTCACTAAACTTTATACTATTTAAATGTTGTTTCTTTATTGTCTTTTGATTATCATTGCCTCGGAAAAACGAGATGGTGACGTCTTTATACCTGAGTGGCCCTGGTAAGGCACTTGGGGTATGGGGGTGTCACAAAGTGGTATCAGAGAGACGATCCTTAAACCTGTAACTAATGAATTTAATAAACATAGGGAGTCAAATTAAAATGAACCCGGGGTAAAAGTTGTAGGAGCTAATGTAAAGGCTTGGGAGACGTCCTAAAGTCGGGAACTCGCCCTGCAATTTTGAACCGATCACGTGGGGGGGGGGGGGGGGGTATGTGTCAAGGTCGTATGTGTTGTCTTTTGGTTCGTATATGTACATAACAGTATGTGTTGTGAAGTGTTGGATGTTGGAAGTGGAGAATTGAAAGTATGGTTAAAGGTTAAAAAGATATGTTTTATATGCGAATTGAATGAAGAAGCATGTTGGGTGTTTATAATGTGGCATTTTGATAATATGAAATAGAATGCTTTAATGATCATATGAGAACTTGTGTAGATTTGCATGCGTAGTAATAATTATAATGCCGAGTTTATAAAGATTGCGTATTATGTTGGGGTACGTGAGATAACATGCGGGTAGTGTATACGAGTCTGCATGACTCGATCGAGTGGGGGGCAATCGATCGAGTAGGTGAGGTGCTCGATCGAGTGGGCTTAACTCGATCGAGTGGATAGTTTGACGTTTTTATGGCCAGAACCGTGTTTTTGGGTACTCGATCGAGTACATAGGGGCACTCGATCGAGTAGGGTGATACCGTCGTTTAGTATAAAAGTTAAATTTATAAACCTAATTACTACTAACAGAAGTTAGTGGTAAGTAGGGTCGAACCACAGGGAGGCAAATGAGATTCATCTGTTTAATTTAGTCTATAGAGTAAGGGGGGTTGAATTGAATTAAAACTAATCTAAATGCAAGTAAAATAAATCTAAACTAAATGCAAATACTTTAAAGTAGGTAATTTAAAGAGATGTAAACAATAATAAAAGGATGCTAAGACGGTCGGTTCACTGCAGCTACGACGATGGGTTCCTAAGTAAGTCTGAATAATCACGATAGGTGGGAAAATAAGAAGTCCTCTCGGTCCATTCTTAACTAGTAGCGCCTCTCAGCCTATGCTACTGGTCCCTAGGTCTCACTAATACTAGCTCTCGCCCTGAAAAGTGATTCCTAATGCCTAAACTTTACCTATCTTTCGATCTTAGTAAAATTTAGTCGTTTCAATTTAGTCAATTTCCCTTCCCTATCTCTCGATCTGTGGGTTGGTCAATTCCTAAGTATTTAACAAGTCTCCTCTCGGTCTCGTTGTCAAATATTCCAATTAAAACATTGAAACGAAAGCTAAACTATCGCGCGCCGATCGATCGACCAGCTAAGCTAGTCGATCGACCAACAATCGATCAATCGACCGACTAATCGATTGATCGACCAAAGGCGACATCAGGTCACTTATTCTGCGTCGTCTTCGCGCGCAGTCCCCTCACATCTTAGCACGGGGTTTCTAGCTACGCATATTAATTCTAACTACGACTAATAAAGCGATAAAAACGAATAGTGAAGGCATAACTAAACTACTTGAATTATAAACTTGCAACAATTGAATTAAAGGTTTGGGATCTAAACTAACAATCTAACTCTTTGAATGAATTGAAATAATCTGAAACAAAGAGCGAAATACCGAATAAAAGAAAGGCAGGAAGAATCCGATTGCAAAAGGAAGCTTTTATTGAAAACTCTAAACTAATTATAATTGAATCTAAAACGATAAAGTCAAATCAGTAGACGGGATTAACCCCCCCTGAATGCCTTGCCAAAACTGATGTCCGAGGTCCTATTTATAGAGATGTCATGCAAAAACCTAAAAACTAATTACAATTAGGCTTTCTAATTCTCTTTCTTAATTTACGTCAGATTCGAGGGGTGGTCGATCGACCACTGGGACCAGTCGATCGACCACAGGCACAGTACAGTAATGCATTCTGAAGATTCCTGCAGCGCGCACCGATCTTAAAACAGCTGCCATTTCTTCGTTACTTGGTCAAATCAGGCGTTCTATGCGGCGTTGGAAATCTAAGAGGATAAGCTTTCACCTCCAAGTGCAAACAGTCGATTATCTGCTCTAGAACTCGAGATATAGCCATATGAATAAGGCTGCAATGTCGAGAAGCACTTCTTCGCTTGTTTAAGCTTTGCAACTTGTACGCAACCATGCTTTTGCTATCTTTTAGGCCTTGAAACGCGCACCAAGTTCATCTCTCGAGTCACTACTTCATGTCAGGTCCTATGATAAATACTCGGTGACGGATTCGGCTCATTTTCCGCTGAATTCTTCACATTTCTGCAATAATACGCAAAAACACGAAAGTAGACGGAAATAGGGAATATCGTAGAATAAACTACACAATTGAGCTCTGAAATGCGTGTAAAATAGGGTGTAAAATATCATATTTTGGACACGCATCATAGGGGGCACTCGATCGAGTGACCTGTTAGCTCGGTCGAGTATGTTAGAGATCAGAAGGTCTGTTTGGGGTTTGGAGTCGGGGCACTCGATCGAGTAGCCTCAACTCGATCGATTGGGTTTTGGTACTCGATCGAGTGGGGTCTGTGCAGGCTGTTTTCGTGTTTTGGGTTATAGTGTGTATGTTTATATCTACCTTTTCTTATATAGTTTCAAGATGCCGCCAAAGAAAACCGCCTTGTATACGAGAGCTGAGAGCATGAACATTGATGACATAGTTAAGATGTTGGAGCATCAAGATGCTCTTACGGAAGCGCTAAAGAGAGTGGGAAAGGATAAGGAGGTTGATCATTCTAAGATCAGTCTCTACATAGCTAGGTTTAACCCGAAAGAGTATAAGGGAACCGGGGAGCCAATTCTTCTTGACAATTGGCATCGTGAGATGGAGAACATTCTGGATTTGGTACATTGTCCGGATGAGATGAGGGTAGAACAAGTTGCGTTCTACTTGAGGGAGGCACCAGGAGAGTGGTGGGATAAGGTAAAGGTGAGCGCTAGAGATATGTATGAGAAGCAGGGGCTGCTTGCTATTCCTTGGGAAAAGTTTAGGAAAGCCATGAAGAGGGAGTTCGTGCCGGAGCATGTGAGGAGTAAGCTGAGGGAGGAGTTTGATGGGTTCAAGATGACCTCTGAGATGTCTGTGGCTGAGTACTACAAACAGTTTAACGAGAAGTCTAGATATGCTGAGGATATGGGATTGAGTGAGGAGAACCTAGCTCCGAGGTTTGAGAAGGGGTTGACCCCCAAGATAATGGATAAGTTACCCGTGGGAGTCCTTACTGATGTTAAGGAAGCTTATGAGAGGGCTGGGAGAGCTGAGAGGTTGGTAGAGATGGCCCATGAGAGAGGTGCTGAGAAAAGAAAGGCTGAGAGTGAGGGTGGTGGCCAATCTAGCTATAAGAAGGGCAACCAGACTCAGGCTAGAGTATATTCATCTGGCTCGGGGTTTAGTACAGGGGCTTCTTATGGGCGTGGTCGTGGGAATAGTAGCGGCAGCTGGGGGCTGACCTGTTTTAACTGTGGTGGTGTAGGCCACAAGAGACATGAGTGCACCAGTGCGGTGAGCGGGGGTTACCAGAGGCCGGGACAGAGGAGCTTTTCTCAGGGGCCGGCACAGAGTTTTGCGAGTAACGGACCAGCTGGGTCATGGAACAACCGGGGAGGTCAGAGCAACAATGGGGGAGGTAACCGCAATGGCGGTAGTTCTTATCAGAAGCCAGCTACGAACACCAACAACAACCAGGGGTCGGGTGCTAAGCAGACTACCCTGCCGATCTTGTCCAAGGAGGTGGGCGGAAGACCGGTGGAAAGTCTGTTTATGATGGAGAAACAAGCGGTGAGAGGACGACGCACATGTTATCACTGGTACTTTTCTTGTTAATGGTGTTTACATCTTTGTTTTGTTTGATTCGGGGGCGTCTCAGTGGTTTGTATCTTCGAGTCATGTTAAATAGTTGGGTTTGAGAGAGTATGAGTCTGTAAGTGAGAAAGTTTTTATACCTTCGGGAAAGTCTGTAACATGTGGGAGGTTGTTTAGGGATGTATCTTTGATAGTTGGGCAAGTTGATCTACCTGTAGACTTGCTAGAGTTTCCTTTAGGTGGTTTTGAGATGATAGTCGGGATGGATTGGTTAGGGAAGTACAAAGCTAAGATAGACTGTCATCAAAAGAAAGTGTCTTTGAGAGGTCCTAAGGGCATTTGTGTGTCTTATCGTGGGTTTGTTGTCAAACCCAAAGTTAAGTTGATTGCAGCTGTAACCTTGAAGTCCTATCTGAGGAAGGGGTGCCCGATGATCTTGTGCCATATGAGAGATGACCGGATAGAGAGTCCGACATGATTGATCGAGATACCGATTGTGGGGAGTTTTGATGTCTTTCAGAGGAGATTCAGGGTTGCGCCAAAGAGGGAGATAGATTTCAGTGTTTAACTGAAACCGGGGACGGGGCCAATCTCTAAGGCACCATACCGGATGGGTCCTAAGGAGTTGGAGGAGCTCAGGAAGCAGTTAGATGATCTGATAGAGAAGGGATACATTAGACCTAGTGTATCACCGTGGGGAGCACCAGTTCTTTTCGTGAAAAAGAAAGATGGGAGTTTGAGGTTGTGCATAGATTACAGGGAGCTGAACCGAGTGACGGTGAAGAACAAGTATCCTTTGCCAAGGATAGATGACCTGTTTGATCAGTTGAGTGATGCAGCAGTCTTTTCAAAGATTGATCTGAGATCGGGGTACCATTAGGTGAGGATTAAAGATGAGGACATACCAAAGACCGCTTTTACGTCGAGGTATGGCCATTATGAGTATGTGGTGATGCCGTTTGGGTTATCTAATGCGCCAGCTGTGTTTATGGATTTGATGAACAGAGTCTTCAGTCAGTTTTTGGACAAGTTTGTGGTGGTTTTCATCGATGACATCTTAGTCTACTCCAAGACTAAGGAGGAACATGAGGAACACCTAAGGATTATGTTGCAGACCTTGAGGGAGCATGAGTTGTATGCTAAGTTGTCCATGTGTGAGTTCTGGTTAGAGAAAGTTGCTTTTCTGTGGCATGTGATCTCTAAGGATGGGGTAGCTATAGATCCTGCAAATATTGAGGCAGTTACCAAGTGGGAAGCACCAAAGAACGTAGCTGAGCTCAGGAGTTTCTTAGGTTTAGCAGGATACTACAGACGGTTCGTGAAGGATTTCAACAAGATTGCTTGACCTATGACAGCTTTGATGAGGAAAGAGAACATGTTTCGTTGGGATGAGAGTTGTGAGACGGCGTTCCAAACATTAAAGGAGCGTTTGACCACAGCTCCAATCTTAGCATTGCCTGAAGGGAGTGAGAACTTTGAGGTTTATACAGATGCCTCAAAGAATGGGTTGGGATGTGTGTTGATGCAGAACGGTAGAGTCATTGCCTATGCTTCTAGGCAATTGAAGCCTTTTGAGGAGAATTATCCTACACACGATCTAGAGTTGGGTGCAGTGGTGTTTGCTCTCAAGATTTGGAGACATTACCTTTATGGGGCGACCTTTAAGGTATTTTCAGATCACAAGAGTCTCAAGTACATCTTCACTCAAAAGGAGTTAAACATGAGACAGAGGAGGTGGATGGAGTTAATTGGCGATTATGACATAGATATTATCTACCATGAAGGAAAAGCCAATGTAGTTGCAGATGCCTTGAGCAGGAAGAGTGTACATGGTTTGTGCACATCTATATCTTTGATGAGGTTGAGAGATGAGGTTGGGAAGTTTGGGATACATATGATCCAGAAAGGGGATGTCATGGGGGATTTGACAGTATAGCCTGATCTTTATGATGATATTCGAGGTAAACAGGTGTTGGATCCTAAGATGGTGGAGTGAAGGGCTGGAGTAGAGAAAGGGACAGTGTCTAGATTCTCTATTCATACCGATGGTAGTTTGAGGTTTGATGGGAGGTGGTGTGTCCCTAATGATGAGGAGCTGAAAAAGACAATCATGACATAGGCACATTGTACACCATATTCGGTACATCCAGGTGGTGACAAGCTGTACAAGGATTTAAAGAAGTCGTTCTGGTGGCCTGGGATGAAGAAAGAAACAACTGAGTTTATGGCCCGTTGTTTGACATGCCAGAGAGTTAAAGGGGAACAGCGACGACCACAAGGTTAGATTTAGCCTCTTGAGGTACCTGAGTAGAAGTGGGAATCCATTTCTATGGATTTTATCGTGGGTTTGCCAAAGAGTCAACAGAGTAACAGTATGATATGGGTTATAGTGGATCGACTGACCAAGTCAGCTCATTTTGTGCCAATGAAAGATACATGGAATAAGGCACAATTAGCTACGGCCTATCGGAAGAATGTGCTAAGGTTACATGGGGTGCCTAAAGACATAGTATCTGACAGAGATGCGAGGTTTATCTCAAGGTTTTGGAAAGAGTTGCAGGAATCTTTGGGAACGACATTGAAGATGAGTACAACATTTCATCCTGCAACAGATGGTCAGACAGAGAGAACAATCAAAACTCTTGAGGATATGCTACGAGCTTGTGTGATGGATTTTGGTGGTAGCTGGGAGCAGAGGTTAGATTTGATTGAGTTTTCTTACAACAACAGCTATCACACTAGTATTGGCATGGCGCCATTTGAGGCTTTATATGGGAGGAGATGTAGGAGTCCGATTTGTTGGGACGACAGTGCTGAGGCAGTGGTTTTAGGACCAGAGATGGTACATGAGATGGTTGAGCAGATTAGGATGATCAGAGAGAGGATGAGAGCAGCTCATGATAGGCAAAAGAGTTATGCAGATCTACATCGCCGGGATATAGAGTTTCAGGTTGGGGACAACGTTCTCCTGAAAGTGTCTCCTATGCATGGGGTTATGAGATTTGGGAAGAAAGGCAAGCTGAGTCAGAAGTTCATATGACCATATGAGATCCTAGACCGGGTTGGAGAGGTTGCTTATCGTTTGGCTTTACCGTCTTCTTTGGATAGGGTACATAACGTGTTTCATGTATCTCAGCTGCGCAAGTATGTGAGTGATCCGTCACATGTGTTAGAGGCAGAGAGCATAGAGCATAGAGCTAGATGAGTCCTTGTCTTACCTTGAGGTGCCTAAGCAGATTATTGACCGAAAGGTTAGGAAGACTAGACATGGTGAGACAGTTTTGCTTAAGATCCTTTGGTCTAATCATGAGGTTAAGGAAGCTACATGGGAGGGAGAGGAGGCCATGAGAGAGCGTTACCCTTTCCTTTTTGATCAGGTATGTATGGTTACGGGGACGTAACCTTGTTTCTTTTAGGGGGGGTAGGAGATGATCGCAAAGAGTTTTTACACCTTTTTGTGTTGTGTCGGTATATTTAGTAGTGGTTTGAGTCGGGTTGAGTTGGTTGGTAGCATGTTTTTATGTTGAGTTTTGTTTTGGTTGTTGTGTCGGGAGTGTGGTAGTATGTTTTCTTTGTTGTGGTTTGAACTTCGGGGACGAAGTTCTTTTTAAGGAGGGAAAACTGTAATACTTTGATTTTATGAGTCTCTGGGTACTCTATCGAGTGGGCCTTACTCTGTCGAGTAAGGGTGTTTTGGTTTTTAAAACAGTATTCTGTTTGTAGGGTACTCGATCGAGTAGGAGGCACTCGATCGAGTGCGTCAGTTACTCGATCGAGTAGCTCGGTTTACGGGTAATGTTTTGTCGGTTTTTGTTAATAACACGAATTAATATATATAAATCTTTCCGTCATCTTTATAATACACTTTTACAAATCTAATCACATTAAAAAGAGATTCAAGTTATGTTCTTCGCATTCATCCGTGTTATTGACAAATCCCGGAGGTTGAGAGGTCGGATTTCATCGTTCTTTGCATCCTTGTGATCCTTGTGTCGAGGGTAAGATCTACGTACCGATTTTATAGTATTTAGTCAAGTTTGTTTAAACCCTAATTTAAAGGATTGGGGATTTGTGTTAGTTTTTGTATGGTTAGTGATTATGTGATGATGTGTTAGGAGGAGGATTCGTAGAAGAGGCCTTTTGATACAGCTGTTGAGATCGTCTGCGTGTGTTGCATTCCAGGTAGGGTTTCCCTACTCAGTATTAGTCACATAATGTGTTGGTTGTTGGTTGTAATTGTTGTATAGTATCATACTCGTGTTGTGACGGTTGTTGGAGTTGGTTACTGTTGATAGTTGTGATTGATTGTATCTGTCTGTGGTGTTCGGGGTGCGTCCCTGGCTGAGTGGGGTCACTTGCGGGAGTGGCTTCACGCGCATTATTCGCCTTCTGTGGAACCCGCCACAAAAAGGTTGTGCACATTAATGGATTTGGGTTATTCGCTCTACGGTATGAGCGGGGCTTTGGTGGGAACGGCTGCGGTCCCCCACTGGCGGAGTGGAGTTACCAGTTATGATGGGTACTCTGGCAGGACTACACACTTTAGTGTGTAGTCATGATGAGGAGTTGATTGTGGAGTTTGGGTTATGTGACGGTTGTGATGTGTTGGTTTCTGTTTTATAGTAATTATATATGATTGTGTGATTAGTACTGACCCCGTTTAATGTTTTGAAAACTGTGGTGATCCATTCGGGGATGGTGAGCAGTTGTTGAGCAGGTATGAGTCGAGACATATGGGCTAGCTGGGATGTGTCACCACAAGATGATAGAGTCTTCCACTGTAGTTTGAGTAGCTTATCAGACATTTTGATTAGTTGTTAGACTTTTGGTTTGAGAACATGTAACCGTATTTTATCAGTTGGTTTGGTTTGTATTCACTAAACTTTATACTATTTAAATGTTGTTTCTTTATTGTCTTTTGATTATCATTGCCTCGAGAAACCGAGATGGTGACGTCTTTATACCTGAGTGGTCCTGGTAAGGCACTTGGGGGTATGGGGGTGTCACATTGACCACAGCTCCAATCTTAGCATTGCCTGAAGGGAGTGAAAACTTTGAGGTGTATACAAATGCTTCAAAGAATGGGTTGGGTTGTGTGTTGATGCAGAATAGGAAAGTGATTGCCTATGCTTCTAGGCAATTGAAGCCTTATGAGGAGAACTACCCTACACATGATCTGGAGTTGGGTGCAGTTGTGTTTGCTCTTAAGATTTGGAGACATTACCTATATGGGGCGACCTTTAAGGTGTTTTCAGATCACAAGAGTCTCAAGTACATCTTCACTCAAAAGGAGTTGAACATGAGACAGAGGAGGTGGATGGAGTTGATTGGGGATTATGAAATGGATATTATATACCATGAAGGGAAAGCCAATGTGGTTGCAGATGCTTTGAGCAGGAAGAGCGTGCATTCTCTTTGCACGGCTGTGTCTTTGATGAGATTGAGAGATGAGGTGGGGAAGTTCGGGATACATATGATCCAGAAAGGTGATGCTATGGGGGATTTGACAGTGGAGCCAGATATTTATGATGATATTCGTAGGAAACAGGCGTTGGATCCCAAGATTAAGGAGTGGAGAGCTGGAGTAGAGAAAGGGACAGTGTCTAGATTCTCTATTCATACAGATGGTAGTGTGAGAGTTGATGGGAGGTGTTGTGTTCCTAATGATGAGGAGTTGAAAAAGAGAATCATGACAGAGGCTCATTGCACACCATACTCGGTACATCCAGGCGGTGACAAGCTATACAAGGACTTGAAGAAGACTTTCTGGTGGCCTAGGATGAAGAAAGAAACAATTGAGTTTGTGGCTCGTTGTTTGACTTGTCAGAGAGTGAAAGGGGAGCAACGACGACCACAAGGTAAGATTCAGTCTCTTGAGGTACCTGAGTGGAAGTGGGAGTCCATTTCTATGGATTTTATCATGGGTTTACCGAAGAGTCAACAGGGTAACAACATGATATGGGTTATAGTAGACCGACTGACCAAGTCAACTCATTTTGTGCCAATGAAAGATACATGGACTAAGACACAGTTAGCTATGGCTTATCGGAAAAACGTGGTTCGACTGCATAGGGTGCCTAATGACATAGTGTCTGATAGAGATTCGAGATTCATCTCACAATTTTGGAAAGAGTTGCAGGAGTCTTTGGGAACTACCTTAAAGATGAGTACAGCATTTCATCCTGCGACAGATGGCCAGATGGAGAGGACCATCAAGACTTTAGAGGATATGTTGCGAGCTTGTGTTATGGATTTTGGTGGTAGTTGGCAGTAGAGGTTGGATTTTATTGTGTTTTCCTACAACAACAGCTATCACACCAGTATTGGCATGACACCATTTGAGGCTTTATATGGGAGGAGGTGTAGGAGTCCGATTTGTTGGGACGATAGTGCTAAGGCAGTGGTTTTTGGACCATAAATGGTGAGTGAGATGGTGGAACAAATTAAGCTGATCAGACAGAGGATAAGAGCGACCTGATAAGTGCATTTTGTATAGTCTTTTTATACAATTTCAGCACGTATTTCCATGTACTTTTGTACTGTTTATATTGCATTTTGCCCCGAATTGGCTACTTTGGTTCGTTTTGTCCGTTTGGTAGAAATGAACGTGAAGGTAGTGGAATCGTACCATTTTCGTCCCTTTTTGCATGCATTTTGAGGAGATGGGATTGTTCAGAGTGAGATCTTGAATTATTTTGCGTGAAGGAACGGTCTACGGAGCAGTCGGTCACGAGTTTGAGCTGTTTTGGAGGAAGAACACTCAATCGAGCTGTTTTGTTACTCGATCGAGTGGTTTCTATGGCTGAGGTTTTTCGATCGAGTAGTATTGTACTCGATCAAGAAGTGCTGGAATTAGGAGTTACTCGATCAAGTAATAATTTT
Organism: Silene latifolia; assembly: GCF_048544455.1. Taxonomy (NCBI): domain Eukaryota; kingdom Viridiplantae; phylum Streptophyta; class Magnoliopsida; order Caryophyllales; family Caryophyllaceae; genus Silene; species Silene latifolia. The sequence goes on from NC_133534.1 coordinate 225,364,320, forward strand.
GCTCGATCGAGTAGATATTTTGGAGAAGTACTCGATCGAGTTGTTTCAGACTACTCGATCGAGTGGTTTTGGCTGTCATGGGCTTTAATTAGTCCGTGAACGTGTTTTAGCTTATGGACTTAGTAATTTTTCTATTTAAACGCATAATAACTAGGTCATTGGCATTAAGTTTTTTACCTATCATTTTGACATTACGCTTGAACGCTTCTCTTTTCCTTTCACTGTAACTTTGTTTTCGGGGTTATTTAGCTCGGATTTGTTTGTTCTTTACGCCGAACTCTTGCGATTGTAATCTCTTTCTCCCTTTTTAATATTAATCTTTCATTTATTCATCTTAATTACTTGTTTTGCTCTTCCCTAATTCCTGCCCTAATCTTTGTTTATGCATTTTAATTATTATTTCATCATGCTTTATATTAGTTATCTTAATATTGTTATTATTGACAACATTAGCGATATGAGTAGTTAAATCATTTCATGTTGGGATTAGGGGATCTGCGGTGGAAATGTGACGATGTAGTAAATAGGTTAGATGAATTAATTGTGAGACTCTGTCCCCATAGCAATATAACTGTATTTACCGACTTAGTTGAGTGCACGCTTCTGAGTCACCTTTTTAATCTGGTTAAATTTAATCCTGGATCGGAAGATTGGACTAAATAGGCCTGCTATGAACAGTAGACTACCCTGACAAGGACGGAAGTTAATTTAGTGGTAATTTAGGATAGAAAGTGGACCGGAAGGACCTTTCCATATCCGTCTCGCAGTAATTTATCTAAGTTGTTTACAGTTGAGTCACTGGACTACCGTAATGAACCAAAATCCTGACATGTCCCCTCTCTATTGATAGTTTAATCTCATTTTCTGCCTTTATTGCTCTTTCCTTGCTTCTCTTCCTTTAAACCTTTTAGTTTAGAAAATCAAATTATAACCCCCCCCCCCCCCCAATTTGTAACCAAATAGACGGACTCTTACAGATATCTTGCCTCCCTGAGTAGATCGACCTGACTTCCCTAGCTATATAGTTAGTTTAGTTAGTCATTTTTGATAGGTATACGACAGCCCTGTCAAATTTTGGCGCCGTTGCCGGGGAGGCAATTGCCCTATCTGTCTTTGTTTCGTTTATTTTATCCGTCTCAGGGAATTTTTATTCCTTTAGGCAGTTCTTATTCATTTCTTTCAGTGTTGTGTATGCCTGAGTCAAACGGGTTGGAGTTAGTTCCGGTGATTCGAGCCGAGAGACTGCATTGGGCATAGACTCTGTCTGCAAAGAGAATCACGAAAGGAAGCCTTGAGTACTTTCGAACCCGAACTTCAGCATTTCCTATTTACCGAAAATACATCTTTTGAAGAAGACACTTTCAGTTCTGTAAACCAACCAGTAAAGATGCCGAATATTGCTAGTCATTTGGAGCCTAAAGCATCATCTATTCCTAAAGGTTTCAATCTCCAGACTGAGGATGGGAATACTTTCGACATCCGTCCGTCCTATATCAATCTGGTGGAGAGAAATCTCTTTAGAGTTGTGGCAGGTGAAGACCCGAGGAAGCATATGGAGGTCTTTATGGACTACTGTTCTACTATCCCCGCCACAAAGGGGGTAACTCAAGACAAGATTAAGGAGGTTCTGTTTCCTTTTTCTTTGACTGACTCAGCTAGGGAGTGGCTGACTGATTTGGACCACACGGCCGCGGGGGTCACAGACTGGGAGACCCTGGCTCTTGCTTTTTATAAGAGATATTTCCCTCCGCAGCGCACTAATCAGCTGAGGGCCAAGATTACCAGTTTCAAACAGGCACCTGATGAAACTTTCTATGAAGCATGGTGCCGTATCAAGAGGTTGGTGAGGTCTCTTCCTCACCATGTTTTTGATCCGTGGTTCTTGTCCAATCAGTTCTACAATGTGTTGTACGATGATCACAGACCATACTTGATGCATCATCCAACGGAAGATTCCAAAAGAACACTGACGATGATAAGGGATGGGCTCTTATTGAAGAGATGGTGATCCACTGTGCTGAGTGTGGGAACCCGAGGGACGGTATTAGAACAGTTTATGCAGTTGATAAGCAAGTTGTGGCTCAGCTAGAAGCCATGAATGCTAGATTTGATAAGTTAGAGCTGCATTCTGCTGGGGAGCCTCAGACGGTCCATTTTCTTACTAGAGAGGAGACTGTCACATGTGAGAGGTGTGGGAGCAATGACGGTCACACTGTTGTTGGCTGTCTTACAGAGAAGGAACGGGTCCTTGCTTTTCAACAATGCAGGCAAGGAGGGGGTTCCTATTATAATAACCAAGGGACAGTCCATCCCAATTTGAGGTGGATAAGTCAAAATGTGCTCAATCCTACCCCTCCTCTACAGCAGCAGCAGCCATATATCCCTCCTCATAAGGCTCAACAAGGCTTTCAGAAGCCTCCTTCCTTTCCTACACCGAACCAAGGTACATCATCTTCTGGTGGGGTAAGTGAGCTAGGTGAGTTGAAGACGATGTTACAGTATTTGACAAAGCAGTGACAGCTGAGTGATCAACAAAAAGATGCATCTATCAAGGCACTTGAAACTCATGTTGCCCAGTTAGCCGCGAACCAGTCCACAAGGAAACCGGGACATAAGAATCCACATGAGACGGTAAATTTAGTTAATTTGAGGAGCGGTTATTCATATGAAGGACCGAAATCAGACCCGGGGAAGGAAATTGCTGCTGATGAACAGTGCACTGTCGAAGAAAAAGAGCTGACGACAAAGAAAGTACTCGATCGACTAATTTCTGGGGGTCGATCGAGTAAAAATGCTGAAGAAAGGACTCGATCGAGTGGAATTTCTACTTGATCGAGTGAACAGGAAAAAGAAGAGCTCGATCGAGTAAATAAAACTGCTCGATCGAGTGAATTTGCGGAAGAATCTGCTCGATCGAATGACATTTTTGGTCGATCGAGTAATGCTGATAAAGAACAACTCGATCGAGAGCCTGCTAGTGCTCGATCGAGTGAAAAATCACCTGAAAGACCACGTTCGAGAGGAAAGAAGTCTCGATCGAAGGATTTAGAGCTTGATCCGGCTGATACATTGGAAGAGAGGAACAAAGGGCTCAAGATACCCATCACGGTGCCCTTCCCGAGGCGTTTGCAGAGTACTAAGGTTAATCAACAATTCGGCAAATTTGCCGAACTCCTGAAAAGCTTGCAAGTCACTGTGCCATTCGCCGAATTGCTAACACAGGTACCCTCTTACCTTAAATTTATGAAAGAAATTTTATCGCGTAAGAGGCACATTAACGACCAGGAGACGGTAGCTTTGAACGAGGTAGGGACGGCCCTAGTTCAGAATACGTTACCTCCCAAACAGTCAGACCCGGGTAGTTTTTCGATTCCGTGTCATATTGATACCCACTTAATTGATAACGCGTTATGCGATCTTGGCGCTAGCGTGAGTGTCTTACCGCTGTCTCTGGCTAAGATACTTGGTTTGACCAAGTTTAATTGCACAAATATGACTGTTCAGATGGCCGACCGTAGCATATCACGGCCACTAGGTGTCATAGAAGACATACCTGTTAAGATCGGGAGGTTCTTTATTCCCGTTGACTTCGTTGTACTTGACATCCCCGAAGATACCCATACCCCTATCATTTTAGGGAGACCATTTTTATTTACTGCCCGTGTAGTGATAGACGTCGGGGGCAAGACATTGACTTTCCAGGTTGGGGACGAGGAATTGATATTCCATCAGTCTAAGTTCCGAATGGCTCCCATGCAAGCTCAGCCTTACAATGCCCTCTCTTCTACTGACCCTCCTATTGACACTCCAAATGAAGATTTGGAACAACGTGCTGCTATCGTGACCCCTCCGCCTCAGGTTGAGATTAAAAAGGAGGAAAGTTCGTGTTGGAAATCTATATCTCATTATACAACATATTCTTATATGTTTCAAATTTATTTAGTCATAAAATAAATTCTAGATCTTATGCATGCAAACTAAAAAGATAAGAGAAGCCAATGAGGTCGTTGCCTAGTGGTAAGGACTGAGGTACTGCTGACGATAGGTCGCAGGTTCGAATCCCCCCTCCCCTTTATTGTATAAAGTCCACCGGGGACTCTAAAAATGCCGGTCCTTCGATGTACCAAAAAAAAAAAAAAAAAACTAAAAAGATAAGAGAAGAAATAATGTTCCTTACTATGATAATTTCGGTCATCATATGGGCACCAACAAGATCTCCTTCTTGTTAGTTCTTGAGCTTTCCATTAATGGATGAACATTCATGACTTCAAATTAGAAGCCCTCCAATTAGTAGCACCCAAAACTATCCCTCAAATCCACAAACTAATATGTACTAGATATTTGTAATGTGGTTAACTTAAAATTGATTACTAATACTCATATACTACTACTAGTATTATTAGTTATTGATTTAAACAAATTAGATTCATAAAACTTGAATTTTATGAAGAACAAGAGAGAGAAGTAGTTGTTTTTCATAAAACATAAGAGAATGATAAAAAGAGGAAAAATCCACTCACTTTTTTCACCAAAACCGGTTGGTGTATGGTATATGGACCAATTTTTCTTTTTCTTTTTGTCTTCACAAGACAAATTGGTGTAAGGCTTTTGCATGGTCAAGTCATTATCAAGTGTCATAGACAAATGAATAAGACAAATGAACAAGACAAAATTTCTCACAAGCTCACCAATATTTCGGTTTACATGTGGTAATATGGAGTCCATTTTATTTTTGTCAATTGTACAATTGTATGTCATGTGACATGTGACATGTCTTATGTCATGTTTTAATTTAAAATGCATATTTAAAAAATTAAATATCATTTACAAATTAAATTAATCATTTTTAACAAATTGACTAGTAATATAAAATTACTTTCTCATAAAATGGTCATTTAATTACTAGTTAATATAATTCACAACATCTTGTAATTATAACTAACTTATCATTCTCATCTCGCGTGTTTCGCAAACACCGATTAATTTTAGTAATATAACTTCTTAAATTACTAAATAAAGTCTCATTTAATCACATTATAATAAGATGTCATTATCTCTCTTATGATAATAATTTGTTCAATTTTAAGGAATTAATTAATCTGTATCGGCATACAATTAATTAACCTTTTCAATTAAGGGAATCGTCCTTTAGGTGTGACCTCAAGGGATCAACTGATCACCACCGTCGCACAGCAAGTAATGTCAAACTCTAGCCACCAATCATTACCGATATGTGTGGACCAGTTGACTATATATGTAATGTATCATCCCTTTCGTATTCTTGGTATGAGATTTAAATATGTGATCAATTTGATCAACAATTGTGATCGCATTATTGTCGGAGGACACTTACTCCAACAATCTCCCACTTGTCCTCGACAAGTGTGCGTCACCAATTCTCTTGTCCTATTACTATCTCCCACTCAATGCAAGGTGTCTTTCGGTCGTACGTGCAAGTGATCATATCGAGAGTGGTTTCCTCGATCTGGAGAATAACTGATTGACCGGAGTTATCTACCATAGATGCCATCCGAGCGTGGCCACGCATTTCCAGTTCATTACTCCTCGAGTGGCCCTGAGATATTGTTTTAACCCTGACAAGGGGGTGGACAATTCCTATCACACTTATTCCCTTCGACTAGCCACAGCCATCATAACCCAAAATATGCCCATTTGACCCCATTTACGAAGGTCGTAGTAACACAAATCAAAGTTAATCTGAAACTGTGCCATCTTAGGCGAACAGTCTTTAGTCAAAAGAATCGACTCATTAGAATACTATAGTAGCTCTCGCCAGGACCAGGGTATATAAATTTGCCAGAACTCTATAAGCGGTCACTACCCGACAAAGTGTTCCTAACAGTCTGCCTATGTGATCGACTAGTCATCTCACATGACTCTATGGCACTTGAACTTGCCATCAATCGCATCACACTCTTGTCACTTCGAGACGTCACCTCATACAAGTGACTATGGGCGAATACCATGTTAATCTGGGTTCACTTTAACGGGGTTCAATGTTGTCTCTACAACCCGTTTGGATGTAACAAAGTATAATAAAAGAGTTTTAAAGTAAAAACTCGAACGACAAATGCGATTATCACATATGAATAGTCAATGCCTGATTACTATTTCATATTCTATAATCTAGTTTGATCTTGAATGTAGTTGTTCATCTCAATTCAATTGAAATGACATGACTCATCATGTTTAGCCTATGAGAAGGCTTTGGTTAGTAGGTTTTATCAACTTCTTGTACCTTACTCAACCTTACTACATACTTGTTTTCCTTGTAATGTATACATTTGCATTACAAACTTTCTGAGTACGTGTCGAGATCCAATCAAGACATAGGCCCTCTAGCCTTAGAATATCTCCCACTTTTTTCACAGTGTGCGGGACTCATCCTTCTTGCACATCCCATGATTGCAAGTGTACTCAATTTCCGTTGTAAATATTTCTCATTGTTCTTTATTGCCTAGAACGATTCTAGAAAATCTATTTCTTAAATAACATAGCCACAATAGTATCTTAACCATCCTAATGTGTTTTGATTATGGTTTTGTCGGAAACCATGCTCAATCTCAATTGTCAACTGTCACTTGTGTAACACCCTTACACAAAATTGCATCAAAAACACTTTGCTTTACATCCTTAATGCTTCTGCAAGCAGTTAAAGGTAATCAATATGGCTACTTGGTAACTATTTCTTGAATTCGATTTTGAAACAATTCATCATACTCAAAGTATATGAAGTGTTATACATCATTTCCTATTTAATTGATTCGGCAGCGGAAGCAAATGGAATCAATCAAATATGTTCTACTTGATAGAACTAGTAATGAATCTTATCAACATAAGACTTCTTATTTGACGCTAATATCATGTGGATTTATCTTCATAAATCTGGATATTAAAGATGTATTATATTTCTCCAACTCTTAAATCATTCCCAATGATCAATATGTCATCCACATATAAGACTAATTTAAAATTCCGTAACTCCCACTAAACTCCATGTATAAACACAACTTCTCGACTTATCGAGAAAAGTTTTATAACATGATCAAAACATTGATTCCAACTCATTGATGTCCTACTTAAGATTCTCTCTTAAGTTTCACATTATTTTAGGATTGCAAGAATCTACAAAACTCAAGACATGTATTGAATACATTCCTTCCAATTGTAGAAGTGGGTTTTAGATTCACTCGCTATGTATTTCATAATAATGAAACACAATCCCTAAGAAGATCCAAATAGACTTAAGCATTTCAACCAGTGCAAAACTCTTTGCCACCAATCTTGCTTTGAAATCTCTCTTTATTAGTGCAAAACCCTTTGTCACTAATCAAGCCCTTTTATTTCGGATTCCTTGTATTGAGTTGTGACTTTAACACTCTCATGTAAGTCATATGTTCATTACTTTCTAGAAGTAATCAACTTGAATCAAACGATTTCTTTTGTAAGTTATAAGCTCTTTACTTTCATAAAAGTAGCATGAATTCATCATTTTCAACAAGTGACGAATTTAACCTCCTAGGTTTTAAAGAAACAACATCTTACACAAAACGTCTCATGTAGTCAAGAAAGACCAGTTTCTTGCGACATAACATTCTCTGTGGCATTCTTTGTGGCTCTTGAATAATTTCTCCCACTCCGTCTTCTAGAAATAAACTTGTATTTTAGAAAGACAGCTTCACGAGCCGCAAACCCGTTGTACTCGTGATAATTGAAAGGGAAAAATGAGCATTTGTTTCTTGTGTAAACTTACAAATATGGTACTTTACCATTTCATATCTCATATGATTCGTTTTAGATTTAGTGGGAAAATAATTTAGACAAAATGATAAAATCCCCAAGAGAATCAAGTAACTCAAGGTAACTTGATTGAAGTCCAAACCATATCGAATAGCGTTTGAATTCTTATCCAATCACACATTATTCCATAATGTGTGCTAAGAGAGATTAACTTATGATACTATATCACATTTCCTTTGGCTTATATCAAAGTCTTTACTTTGATAATCCCATCACGATTAAATCGTGCTTCTTTGAACTTTTGAACTTCTTCAAAGATTTCTCTATTTACCTTATTAAGTGAACACATTAGTGTCAACCTAAATCGTTGGTAAAAGAAAATGATCAACCTATTTTGGATCAATGATTTACAACCTCGATCTCCTTTTCAACCAAAAGGCACGAGACATCTTGCCTTGAATACAAGATACGCATATACCATAAGATCTAATGGTTTCAAGAGTACTCGATAACTCTTTGCGTTCATCATTCCAGATTCTAAGGTTTAATCTTGGGTTACCAATTTGAGTCTTGCATCATCTACATGATATATCATTCTAGTTTGGTTTAGAATATATTTACATTGATAATGGGCTAGCCATATATCAAATCGTGGTGTATAGGGTTACAAAAAATGAAACCTCTTTTGTATCTTAACAAGTTCATATTCTTATTTAGAGTTTATTCACTTAATAGTCACAATTAAGTACAACTCTAAACCCAAAAACTAGATTTAGTACACAATGACTCTATCTCTCAACATTATTGTTGCTAGTCGTCATATTCTAATCATTCTATGTATCGCATACAATGATGAAAACCACCATCGGTTTCTAATATTGACGAAATGGTACTAGCAAAATTTATGTCAATCAAATAAATAAAGAACTAAGTCTTATTAGATGTCCCACAACTAACTTGCTTATTCTTTAACAACTTGGGGTAGTTTCCTTTCTAGTGTCCAACATTTAAGACAATGGAAACTTTATTGGTCGGGATTGACAGGTTTAGTATCGTCATTCTCAATAACTTTACTTTTAACATTACCTTGTATCAATTCCATTATAATCTTTACTTCTTGAACCTCGTCCTCATCTTAACGGTTTAAGAGAATGTTCCCACTCATTTCAATGAGTCTTTGCTTTAAGAAGCAAAATTGAATTCATGAAGATTACTCTTCATTTGTTCGTTTTAGTCTTAAAACTTTCATTGAAGTGGTTGCATTATTTTGGTCAATTACGAATTCTAACAAATCTAATCACCAAAACAATTTATCGCTTCAAGGTACTTAATTTAATTAAGCATATGAGAAACAATTCATTGTAAATATATATGTTAGTCAAGAATCAAAAACCTTTTTGATAATGAATAACTTTAATCTATACTCTTTACAAGAGATCCTTAGCAATGGTTTATTTGAGGTTTTAGAAGCAAAATCATATTTGTCTTTAGTTACGATGTTTTAATGGAGATTTGAATCAAAAAACGAAATGATATCGTATATGAATTGTGGTAAAGAAATAGAATAATATGATAACGGAATAGTGGAAAACTTAACATTTATCGTTTTATTAATACTTGTAAATAACAAGTAAAGCATTTACATAGTGACCTCTACCCAACTATGATAAATGATTCCAAGATCCAAATTCATATTAACTTGGGCACGGTAGGGCCGATTCATCCCTTATCAATATAACTCGGTGGATTAACTCTTTAACTGATTCTACTTTTAGAACTCTTGGTCGATAAAATTACATTAACTTTTATCTTTAGCCCGGAACACATGCGACTACGGTCACGAATACTTCCGTTGAGCTCAATCCAAATTTTGAATAAATATGTCCATGATCCAAATCCACATCAACTTGGGCACGGTAGGGCCGATTCATCCCTCATCAACATGAATTCGGTGGATAGACATTTATCACCCACTTCACCAACGTAACAAGGTTTGTCTTACGGTAAAGCCGGCTCAACTCCCTTGCGAAACTGGTACTTCATGGTTTCTAATTTTTGGTAAGGCTAAGTCTCAATTGATTATTTTTAGCGAGAGGTCATGTCAATTTATTATCTATCACGTTTTAAGTGAACTAAAGCGGTGAACTACGATAATTCTAATTGACATGGTCGATATACTCGATTAAAATGACAATGCATGTTTTAGTTATGGCGATTTAGCGATGCATGCGACATATAAATAAAATGCAAAATATAAAATAAATCCTAGTATGGCCTTCCTAAAATAGAAAATCTAATTAACTATTACATATTCAGAAACCAACTCCATTGGTCCCTTGAACTTCGGTTTTGGCACGTATCTCGAGGTAACACTATCTTTATGTATCGTCTTCCTTGAGTGACACCGTCTTCAAGGAACTCCGGAATAAATAAATTACATAACAAATTACATAATTTCCTATTATACATTTGTAATTAAAATAAAATAAATATATTAAATTACAAAACGGTGATACGAGATCACAATAAATTACAACTGAATCGATATTCCCATACATTTCGGGTAATACCAATTAAAAACTAAGGCCATACTAAGTAAAAATTACATAATTCAAAATTACATAAAATAAAATTATGACAATCATAAATAAAATGCAGCATTATAATATGTATGAACATGCCCAATTTTATGCTAAATCGCCTTTAAGGAGCCAATATCGTATATTAATCGGTTTTTACGGATTTGCGTGATTCAACCTTTTAAAATCACAATAAATTACATAAAATCATATTTATGCACAAGTTAATTACCCTAACCAACTTAGGACTCAAAATTAGTCTCCACTAACTTATTGACTATAATTAACTCATATTTCTTAAAATTGTTCATTAATGGACTCAAAATTACAATAAAATGCCATAAACTTCAAATAAATCACAAAAATTTCAAATAAATTCAAAATTTGAAAATTAAACTCATGAACATTCTGGAAAAATACAATGACACTCATAATATTCAAAAACTTAGGTTAAAAATTTCGAAAGTTATCGGGAAAAACAATGTTGCGGTTTATCGGATTTATCAATTATAATCATAAAAACATGAGAAAAATTATATTCATCAACATTTCAATTTTAGATCTGAAAAGGATAATAAAATGCAACATGTGACGTTTTTCCTTAGTCATGAAGTATGTTTTAGCAATTTTTCACTAATTAAGTCACTATTTATGCTATTTTCATCAAAAATTCATAAATCATGCATGAAGACTTCTTTATAGCCTATTATTTTACACACATCTTGTAAAATTGCATGTGACAACATACTAAATTTCTATGACCAGATTCGAAATATTTCTCATATTAACCTATTTTTTATCTAAATCCGATTTTTATAATGAAAAATCCATATTTCGAGCATAAAAACTCCAAAATTTTTGAAAATTTCCAGATCATCTAAAAATAATATATGTGAAAACATATCCAAAAATCACTGAAAAATTCGAAGTTTAGCTAATTTTCGTCCAAAATGACATTTTTATCATAAAAATCACATTTTAATGCCATTATTAAATAAAATGAACAATAAAAATCCATAAATTAACCAAAAAATCCTAAATACATTTTAGGATCAGAAACTTTAACATGCATAATAAATTTCGTGATATATCATAATAAACACAAATTTATAAGTTTTATATGTTAATCGTATAACTCGGAAAAACTATAACCGATTTGCATGCAAACAACCTTGTGCTCATGATACCGCTTGTTGAAAATCTATATCTCATTATACAACATATTCTTATATGTTTCAAATTTATTTAGTCATAAAATAAATTCTTGATCTTATGCATGCAAACTAAAAAGGTAAGAGAAGAAATCATGTTCCTTACTATGATAATTTCGGTCATCATACGGGCACCAACAAGATCTCCTTCTTGTTAGTTCTTGAGCTTTCCATTAATGGATGAACATTCATGACTTCGAATTAGAAGCCCTTCAATTAGTAGCACCCAAAACTATCCCTCAAATCCACAAACTAATATGTACTAGATATTTGTAATGTGGTTTACCTTAAAATTGATTACTAATACTCATATACTACTACTAGTATTATTAGTTATTGATTTAAATAAATTAGATTCATAAAACTTGAATTTTATGAAGAACAAGAGAGAGAAGTAGTTGTTTTTCATAAAACATGAGAGAATGATAAAAAGAGGAAAAATCCACTCACTTTTTTCACCAAAACCGGTTGGTGTATGGTATATGGACCAATTTTTCTTTTTCCTTTTGTCTTCACAAGACAAATTGGTGTAAGGCTTTTGCATGGTCAAGTCACTATCAAGTGTCATAGACAAATGAATAAGACAAATGAACAAGACAAAATTTCTCACAAGCTCACCAATATTTCGGTTTACATGTGGTAATATGGAGTCCATTTTATTTTTGTCAATTGTACAATTGTATGTCATGTGACATGTGACATGTCTTATGTCATGTTTTAATTTAAAATGCATATTTAACAAATTAAATATCATTTACAAATTAAATAAATCATATTTAACAAATTGACTAGTAATATAAAATTACTTTCTCATAAAATGGTCATTTAATTACTAGTTAGTATAATTCACAACATCTTGTAATTATAACTAACTTATCATTCTCATCTCGCGTGTTTCGCAAACACCGATTAATTTTCGTAATATAACTTCTTAAATTACTAAATAAAGTCTCATTTAATCACATTATAATAAGATGTCATTATCTCTCTTATGATAATAATTTGTTCAATTTTAAGGAATTAATTAATCTGTATCGGCATACAATTAATTAACCTTTTCAATTAAGGGAATCGTCCTTTAGGTGTGACCTCAAGGGATCAACTGATCACCACCGTCGCACGACAGTAATGTCAAACTCTAGCCAGCCAATCATTACCGATATGTGTGGACCAGTTGACTATATATGTAATGTATCATCCCTTTCGTATTCTTGGTATGAGATTTAAATATGTGATCAATTTGATCAACAATTGTGATCGCATTATTGTCGGAGGACACTTACTCCAACAGTTCGTCTGTTTTCCTTGCTGCAGGTACAGATGAAGATAATGCAGGAGCTGTCAATAAGTATTATGCAATTAATGTCAGTCAAAGTGGGAGCGAGGATGTTAAAGCTGGTGAGAAAGGAGTAAGGACGAGAAAAGTTCGCGCGTATGTGGACGTCAATTATTCTCCTCCCAACGATTCAAATTCAAGCTCGTGGAAATTGAAGAGGACGATTAATGTTGCTGAGATGACGTCCTCCAGTCAGAAGCCCTCCGAGGGGCTACTGAATTGCTTTGAGAAGTGAGCGGGGAAATGCCCCGTGTACCAATTTGTATAAACAATTTTTAATTTCCGTCGGATCTGTTTATTGCTTTTAATTAGGAAAATTAGAATTTAGACATTTTTAGCATAGATTAGAAGACTATGGACTGTTACTATTCGTATTTGGTACTTTGGGATATTTTTGCGAGTGTTTTTATGCAAGTTTGGGGAATTATACGCAAATTCAAGAGCTTACACGAAGAAAAGAGCTCGATCGAGTACTTTTTGTACTCGATCGAGTGAATTCTGTTCGATCGAATGATCCCATATTACTCGATCGACAAAAGCTGAAAAGGGGAGTTCTCGATCGAGTAACTTTTCACTTGATCGAGTAGATGAATACAAGAAGTACTCGATCGAGCAGTTCTAAACCACTCGATCGAGTGAAATTGGAAATTACACGCAGGGAGTCTCTTTAACTCCCTCCTTTGTTTTATTATTTCATTTCTTCTTCATTATTTCGTCTCCCTCAACCTTATTTGTGATCAAAAACCCCCAAAATCCTCCATTTTCTTGTCCATTTACCAAATCTACCACCTACATTTTGTTTATTGCAAATTAATCGTCATTTGCCCTCTACTTCCCCTTTGATTTACGCTATTTTACACGGTCAATTAAGGGTTTTAGGGTTTCGCGGTTTTTCGATCAAAAATCGCCATTTTACACGGTCAATTAAGGCATGCTAGTGCTCGATCGAGTGAAAAATCACCTGAAAGACCACATTCGAGAGGAAAGAAGTCTCGATCGAAGGATTTAGAGCTTGATTCGGCTGATACATTGGAAGAGAGGACAAAGGGCTCGAGATACCCATCACGGTGCCCTTCCCGAGGCGTTTGCAGAGTACTAAGGTTAATCAACAATTCGGCAAATTTGTCGAACTCCTGAAAAGCTTGCAAGTCACTGTGCCATTCGCCGAATTGCTAACACGGGTACCCTCTTACCTTAAATTTATGAAAGAAATTTTATCGCGTATGAGGCACATTAACGACCAGGAAACGGTAGCTTTCACCGAGGTAGGGACGGCCCTAGTTCAAAATAAGTTACCTCCCAAACAGTCAGATCCGGGTAGTTTTTCGATTCCGTGTCATATTGGTACCCACTTAATTGATAACGCGTTATGCGATCTTGGCGCTAGCGTGAGTGTCTTACCGCTGTCTCTGGCTAAGAGACTTGGTTTGACCAAGTTTAATTGCACAAATATGACTGTTCAGATGGCCGACCGTAGCATATCACGGCCACTAGGTGTCATAAAAGACATACCTAATAAGATCGGGAGGTTCTTTTTTCCCGTTGACTTCGTTGTACTTGACATCCCCGAAGATACCTATACCCCTATCATTTTAGGGAGACCATTTTTATTTAATGCCCGTGTAGTGATAGACGTCGGGGGCAAGACATTGACTTTCCAGGTTGGGGACGAGGAATTGATATTCCATCAGTCTAAGTTCCGAAGGGCACCCATGCAAGCTCAGCCTTGCAATGCCCTCTCTTCTACTGACCCTCCTATTCACACTCCAAATGAAGATTTGAAACAGCGTGCTGCTATCGTGACCCCTCCGCCTCAGGTTGAGAGCAACAAGGAGGAAAGTTCGTCTGTTTTCCTTGCTGCAGGTACAGATGAAGATAATGCAGGAGCTGTCAATAAGTATTATGCAATTAATGTCAGTCAAAGTGGTAGCGATGATGTTAAAGCTGGTGAGAAAGGAGTAAGGACGAGAAAAGTTCGCGCGTATGTGGACGTCAATTATTCTCCTCCCAACGATTCAAGTTCAAGCTCGTGGAAATTGAAGAGGACGATTAATGTTGCTGAGATGACGTCCTCCAGTCAGAAGCCCTCCGAGGGGCTACTGAATTGCTTTGAGAAGTGAGCGGGGAAATGCCCCGTGTACCAATTTGTATAAACAATATTTAATTTCCGTCGGATCTGTTTATTGCTTTTAATTAGGAAAATTAGAATTTAGACATTTTTAGCATAGATTAGAAGACTATGGATTGTTACTATTCGTATTTGGTACTTTGGGATATTTTTGCGAGTGTTTTTATGCAGGTTTGGGGAATTATACGCAAATTCAAGAGCTTACACGAGGAAAAGAGCTCGATCGAGTACTTTTTGTACACGATCGAGTGAATTCTGTTCGATCGAATGATCCCATATTACTCGATCGACAAAAGCTGAAAAGGGGAGTTCTCGATCGAGTAACTTTTCACTCGATCGAGTAGATGAATACAAGAAGTACTCGAACGAGCAGTTCTAAACCACTCGATCGAGTGAAATTGGAAATTACACGCAGGGAGTCTCTTTAACTCCCTCCTTTGTTTTATTATTTCATTTCTTCTTCATTATTTCGTCTCCCTCAACCTTATTTGTGATCAAAAACCCCCAAAATCCTCCATTTTCTTGTCCATTTACCAAATCTACTACCTATATTTTGTTTATTGCAAATTAATCGTCATTTGCCCTCTACTTCCCCTTTGATTTACGCTATTTTACACGGTCAATTAAGGGTTTTAGGGTTTCGCGGTTTTTCGATCAAAAATCGCCATTTTACACGGTCAATTAAGGCCTGCTAGTGCTCAATCGAGTGAAAAATCACCTGAAAGACCACGTTCGAGAGGAAAGAAGTCTCGATCGAAGGATTTATAGCTTGATCCGGCTGATACATTGGAAGAGAGGAACAAAGGGCTCGAGATACCCATCACGGTGCCCTTCCCGAGGCATTTGCAGAGTACTAAGGTTAATCAACAATTCGGCAAATTTGCCGAACTCCTGAAAAGCTTGCAAGTCCCTATGCCATTCGCCGAATTGCTAACACATGTATTCTCTTACCTTAAATTTATGAAAGAAATTTTATCGCCTAAGAGGCACATTAACGACCAGGAGACGGTAGCTTTGACCGAGGTAGGGACGGCCCTAGTTCAGAATAAGTTACCTCCCAAACAGTCAGACCCGAGTAGTTTTTCGATTCCGTGTCATATTGGTACCCACTTAATTGATAACGCGTTATGCGATCTTGGCGCTAGCGTGAGTGTCTTACATTGTCTCTCGGCTAAGAGACTTGGTTTGACCAAGTTTAATTGCACAAATATGACTGTTCAGATGGCCGACCGTAGCATATCACGGCCACTAGGTGTCATAGAAGACATACCTGTTAAGATCGGGAGGTTCTTTATTCCCGTTGACTTCGTTGTACTTGACATCCCCGAAGATACCCATACCCCTATCATTTTTGGGAGACCATTTTTATTTACTGCCCGTGTAATGATATACGTCGGGGGCAAGACATTGACTTTCCAGGTTGGGGACGAGGAATTGATATTCCATCAGTCTAAGTTCCGAAGGGCTCCCATGCAAGCTCAGCCTTTCAATGCCCTCTCTTCTACTGACCCTCCTATTGACACTCCAAATGAAGATTTGGAACAACGTGCTGCTATCGTGACCCCTCCGCCTCAGGTTGAGAGCAAAAAAGAGGAAAGTTCGTCTGTTTTCCTTGCTGCAGGTACAGATGAAGATAATGCAGGAGCTGTCAATAAGTATTATGCAATTAATGTCAGTCAAAGTGGGAGCGATGATGTTAAAGCTGGTGAGAAAGGAGTAAGGACGAGAAAAGTTCGCGCGTATGTGGACGTCAATTATTCTCCTCCCAACGATTCAAGTTCAAGCTCGTGGAAATTGAAGAGGACGATTAATGTTGCTGAGATGACGTCCTCCAGTCAGAAGCCCTCCGAGGGGCTACTGAATTGCTTTGAGAAGTGAGCGGGGAAATGCCCCGTGTACCAATTTGTATAAACAATTTTTAATTTCCGTCGGATCTGTTTATTGCTTTTAATTAGGAAAATTAGAATTTAGACATTTTTAGCATAGATTAGAAGACTATGGACTGTTACTATTCGTATTTGGTACTTTGGGATATTTTTGCGAGTGTTTTTATGCAGGTTTGAGGAATTATACGCAAATTCAAGAGCTTACAAGAGGAAAAGAGCTCGATCGAGTACTTTTTGTACACGATCGAGTGAATTCTGTTCGATCGAATGATCCCATATTACTCGATCGACAAAAGCTGAAAAGGGGAGTTCTCGATCGAGTAACTTTTCACTCGATCGAGTAGATGAATACAAGAAGTACTCGATCGAGCAGTTCTAAACCACTCGATCGAGTGAAATTGGAAATTACACGCAGGGAGTCTCTTTAACTCCCTCCTTTGTTTTATTATTTCATTTCTTCTTCATTATTCCGTCTCCCTCAACCTTATTTGTGATAAAAAAACCCCAAAATCCTCCATTTTCTTGTCCATTTACCAAATCTACCACCTACATTTTGTTTATTGCAAATTAATCGTCATTTGCCCTCTACTTCCCCTTTGATTTACGCTATTTTACACGGTCAATTAAGGGTTTTAGGATTTCGCGGTTTTTCGATCAAAAATCGCCATTGTTGCTTGTTGATTGTCGATTAATTGCTATTTGTAGGTTCCTCATCATCAAGTAAGTAATTCCTACACTTCTTTGCATTTTAATTTCATTAATTTTGCCTTTTCTGAAGTGAATTAGGAATTAGGGTTCGGTATTCATCTTGGGTCGAATTTTTCGACTATTATTGTATTCTTATGCTTAATTTACCCTTCTTGATGATTAATTCCCTCGCCTCATTGATGATTAACATGTTTAATTCGAAATTTTTCGAGAAATTTGTGATTAGGGTTCATCTTAGTCGACATTTTCGACTGTCATTGGGTCTATACTGCTGGCTCTGCTTAATTTGTCTTAATTGTTGATTAAATTGCTGCCATTGATGCCAGTTACCCGCACCCTATCACTGTTTACTTGTCTTCATTCGAATTATTGAGGAAAAATTTGGGAATTTTTGGGCTAATAGGTCGAATTTTTCGACCGTCTTTGGGAATTCTCTGCTGCTTAACTGCTGTTTTCAGTGCTGCTAATTCGTTAATTGCTTATCAAATTCCCCTGCCCTATTTTTTTAGGATTGATTCTAGCTCTGTGCCTTCCACTAGCTCGACTTCTAGTTTGTCCTTGTCTGAGACGGTGGTCCCTGCTGTCACCACCGCCTCCACTTCTGTTAGTACCGCAGCTCGTGTGTTCTTAGTCTACGCTGCTGGTACTGTTTTTGCTCCGGCTAGCACTGCTGGTAGCCCTGTTTCAGCTACCACCTCAGTCACAGCCACTACTACTGCTAACACTGCTGCTAGCCTTTCTCCCCCAGTGGCGGTCACAGCTGCAGCCACAACCTCTACTTCAGCCACGGTGAGCACACCTGTGGCGGACTCACCTACAGCCGCAGCTACTTTTAGGGCGGCCCTAGTTCCTCGTACCGTCACTGAACGGTCTTCTACTTCAGGTTCTAGAGGCCGGGGTCGCGGTCGTGCTTCACCTGCTGCTGGCTGTGTTACGATCCGAGTAGACGACACTCTTGACTCCCACCCTGCGTTCCCCAGGTAACTTTTATTAATGGTGTTCATCGTAAGAGGTTTTATGACTTAGTTGACTGTTATTTTCTCCCTACGCGCTTCTTTGCCGTACGTCACTTCAGAGGCTCGGCTTCTACGAGCCAGTCTGTGAGCTTTTACGGGGCACGGGGATGGCCGGACTCATCACTATGAGTGGCCACACTTTTAGGGAGCTGAGCCTTGAGTTTTTCAGCTCCTTTACCTTCTCCTCCGGGGCACACGACGTTGTCCCTACTAGTCTTTCTGTGTCCTTCCGGTTGTATAACCGGACCTTTTCTATGACACTTGAGGAGTTTGGTACCCGACTCGGCCTTTCCTTTACGGGCGTCATTGCTGCCCCTAGGAAGGTCATTAGTCTGCTTTGGCGGAATTTGGCACAGACTCCTTTTCACGAGCAGAAGCTCGCTCAGGTCCACCTACCCCCCGCTCGTTACTTCCTCAGACTGATGGGAAGTACTATTTTTGGCCGAAAGGAGCCAAACAACATCAACAACAATGAGCTTTCTATCTTAGGCGGTTACCTGAACATCGACGGCAAGGGCCCCTTTACCCTCAACATTGCTTATTTGACCGCCAAGTACTTCCAGGCTCAGGGAGAGAAGCTCATGGGCACTATTGTCTGCGGTGGCATATCCACCTTTCTTGCCCGTTCTCTCCTCACCGTCTTGCCTCGTAACTTACCTTATATAGACGGTGATAGGTATTTGAGCCTAGCTGCCATGCACTCTCAGACTTGGCTGACCACAGACTACCGAACATGGAAGATAGATGGTTCCTTCTCCGTGGACCTTCCCTGTGACACTCTTCCCCGTCTTGCCCCTTTGCCCACTGTTGCATGGAGTTCTCGACCACCACCTCTACCCGAGTACCACCTCCAGGTCCGCCCACCTACTACCTTACCCGCCGCACCTTCCACGGGTGACCAGACTTCCACGGCCACACCTACCTCGATCCCTACTCCTACTACTCCCGCACCTGCTGACCAGACACAGGCGCAGCCAGTCCTACCGGATAATTTTGTACCTCCTCCACCCTTTGAGGCGTCCTCGATCATGGACCAAGGGCGCAGTGACGGTTTGTTAGTTGAGATTGCAGAGAGACAGGCTCGTATGGAGCGGGACATAGCTTTGACTTTGTTCCCTCTATACGAGTATCAAATGAGGGGACACCGTCCGATCCCAGAGGGTTGGCCACACCCTTCCTTTTACCGGTACCCAGCTGAGGGGTACCCGGAGTCTGCTAGTGAGGAGGAGGAGGAGGACGAGGACCCGGCGGCGGCAGCGGAGAAAGCTCGAGCTGAGCAGAGGAGGAGGAGGAGAGATCAGGAGGTGGATCCATACTACACGGTGGAGGACGTGCGTGACGACGAGCCTGACGAGTAGTTGCTGGTCTACTCACTTCCCCAGTTTTCTGACTGGTTTGGGGAAGTTCGTGTTTTGTATGTTTATTCTCGCTCTTTTATTTATTTTGTCTCCTTTTTATTTTATTGTTTTTCTTTCTTTATTGGTTGTATATTCCCGCTCCCCCCGTATATATTTCTTTGGTGATCTTTGGAGGACAACGAGGGCGTTGTCCGTTTTGGTTTGGGGAGGGTATTGCATCCTTTTGAGTCTGCATTTGCATTTGTTTTGCATTCATGTTTCTATTTTTCAGCTTGCATTCGTATTTATTTCATTAAAATTCAAAAAACAAAAAAACAAAAAAATTAGAAAAAATTCAAAAAATTCAAAAATATTCACGTTTATTTTGCATATAGGTTGAGTCGGAATGGTAGATTTCCGTGATGATATTGCATTATAACTTATCATTTTACTTGAGCCTTGCACTTCTGTTGATGGTTATTAGCTTTGTCATACGCATAGTCTACGAGTTTTTGTTCAAATATAGCTGACTGTTTAGACTTGACTTGATAAATTGGCAACCTACTTTACAATTTCTGAGATTTAGAGCCCATAACTGGTGACATTCATGACCAGTTCATTAGGAATTGAGAGTAGTACTCCTTGCATAGTATGTTCATCATTTTTGCACTTTTATGACATTCGATTTCTTGTCAAATGCACACATTCGGGTTTGTGGTCGGTGTCACATGCAGGGAGGTGCTTGCAAATTTTTCCCTTTTCTTATATTTTTCACCCATTTAGCACCACTTAAGCCAAAACTTGCCTTTTTGACCCATTAGCTACATCCCAAACTGAGCCTGCCTAGTCAAGCTAGTTTAGCATGTCTTTTGTGGTATGATTTTCCGTCTGCAGTTCGGCCCGTATCATTTTGATTGGAGTTGGTGTAAATAAAGGAAGGGAGAATGAGAATGAATAAAAAAAAAAATGAAATTGAAAAAAAAAAGGAAAAACGTGAATATAGAAAAAAAAATGAAAAAGAAAATCACGTTGTACAGTGAAAAACCAGAAGAATGAAGATCAAAAATATTTGGGCTGGTTTGATTTTGAGTCCGTCTGTATTCATTTCTATCTTGTGACGGTCTCACTCTTCCGTTTTATTCCATATTTTTGAGGAGATAGTGTATATGATTAGTGAGTTGTGTGCCAAATGAAGGACACTTGTACTTTATTTTCCAGTCAGTTGAGATTTGGACGGTCTTATATGGTCCTGTTTAGGAACTAGCTTGGCGCTTTTACCTCCACATTACCATAACTTGTTTTGCCTTTTCTCACCTGAACCTCACTATTCCCATATCATTTGTAAGTCCTCGGCTGTGACGGACATTATTGGTTGGAGTGTGTGCATTAGTACTTGAATTGTCTTTCATTTTTGTTGCATGCATGCTATGTAGGTCGCAGTTTAGGTGAGTGAATGTATTTCTCTTCTTCTCTTACACATATATTATTCACCTTTTGCTTCATGAGAGAAGAGTGACCACGTGAGAGTCCGATTTTGTTGGTCTAGCAAGGTCGATAGGTCGGCTATATTTCTAAACAACTTATAACTCGTTTGCATATTGACTGCATAGCTATAACTGTTAATTTTTGTTGCATTAAATTGGCTCAAGTAAACAAGTTAAGTTAGCTCTGAGTTTTCATTTCCGTTCCATTAGTTGCATTTTAGTTTACTCGACGACGAGTCAAGGTTCGGTTTGGGGAGATTTGATACGCGCATTTTGTATAGTCTTTTTAGCCTATTTCAGCACGTATTTCCATGTACTTTTGTACTGTTTATATTGCATTTTGCCCCGAATTGGCTACTTTGGTTCGTTTTGTCCGTTTGGTAGGAATGAACGTGAAAGTAGTGGAATCGTACCATTTTCGTCCCTTTTTGCATGCATTTTGAGGAGACGGGATTGTTCAGAGTGAGATCTTGCATTGGGATGCGTGAAGGAACGGTCTACGGAGCAGTCGGTCACGAGTTTGAGCTGTTTTGGAGGAAGTACACTCGATCGAGTGGTTTCTATGGCTGAGGTTGGTCGATCGAGTAGTATTGTACTCGATCAAGAAGTGCTGGAATTAGGAGTTACTCGATCGAGTAACAATTTTGCTCGATCGAGTAGATATTTTGGAGAAGTACTCGATCGAGTTGTTTCAGACTACTCGATCGAGTGGTTTTGGCTGTCATGGGTTTTAATTAGTCCGTGAACGTGTTTTAGCTTATGGACTTAGTAATTTTTCTATTTAAACGCATAATAACTAGGTCATTGGCATTGGGTTTTTTACCTATCATTTTGACATTACGCTAGAACGCTTCTCTTTTCCTTTCACTGTAACTTTGTTTTCGGGGTTATTTAGCTCGGATTTGTTTGTTCTTTACGTCGGATTCTTGCGATTGTAATCTCTTTCTCCCTTTTTAATATTAATCTTTCATTTATTCATCTTAATTACTTGTTTTGCTCTTCCCTAATTCCTGCCCTAATCTTTGTTTATGCATTTTAATTATTATTTCATCATGCTTTATATTAGTTATTTTAATATTGTTATTATTGACAACATTAGCGATATGAGTAGCTAAATCATTTCATGTTGGGATTAGGGGATCTGCGGTAGAAATGTGACGATGTAGTAAATAGGTTAGATGAATTAATTGTGAGACTCTGTCCCCATAGCAATATAACTGTATTTACCGACTTAGTTGAGTGCACGCTTCTGAGTCACCTTTTTAATCTGGTTAAATTTAATCCTGCAGGATCGGAAGATTGAACTAAATAGGCCTACTATGAACAGTAGACTACCC
The DNA here is from genome assembly GCF_048544455.1 of Silene latifolia. NCBI lineage: Eukaryota > Viridiplantae > Streptophyta > Magnoliopsida > Caryophyllales > Caryophyllaceae > Silene > Silene latifolia. The sequence continues at coordinate 225,387,103 of NC_133534.1, forward strand.
TGACAAGGACGGAATTTAAGTTAGTGGTAATTTAGGATAGAAAGTGGACCGGAAGGACTTTTCCATATCCGTCTCGCAGTAATTTATCTAAGTTGTTTACAGTTGAGTCACTGGACAACCGTAGTAAACTGAAATCCTGACATGTCCCTTCTCTATTGATAGTTTAATCTCATTTTCTGCCTTTATTGCTTTTTCCTTGCTTCTCTTCCTTTAAACCTTTTAGTTTAGAAAATCAAATTACAACTCCCCCCCCCCCCCCCCCCCCCCCCCCAATTTGTGACCAAATAGACGGACTCTTACAGATATCTTGCCTCCCTGAGGAGATCGACCTGACTTCCCTAGCTATATAGTTAGTTTAGTTAGTTCTTTTTGATAGGTATACGACAGCCCTGTCACGGTCCAGGATCGACAAAAGAGTTATGCAGATCTACATCGTCGGGATATAGAGTTTCATGTTGGGGACAAGGTTCTTTTGAAAGTGTCTCCTATGCGTGGGGTCATGAGATTTGGTAAGAAAGGGAAGTTGAGCCAGAAGTTCACAGGACCGTATGAGATCTTAGATCGTGTGAGTGAGGTTGCTTATCGGTTAGCTTTACCATCTGCTTTGGATAGAGTACATAATGTGTTTCATGTATCTCAGCTGCGAAAGTATGTTAGTGATCCGTCACATGTGCTAGAGGTAGAGAACATAGAGCTGGAAGAGTATTTGTCTTATCTTGAGGTGCCTAAACAGATTCTTAATCGAAAGGTTAGGAAAACTAGACATGGTGAGACAGTATTGCTTAAGGTTCTTTGGTCTAACCATGAGGTTGAGGAGGCTACATGGGAGGCGAAAGAGGCTATGAGGGAGCGGCATTCGTCTCTTTTTGATCAGGTATGTATGGTTACGGGGACGTAACCTTGTTTCTTTTAAGGGGGGGGGGGGGGTAGGAGATGGTCGCATAAAGTTTTTACAGGTTTTATGTTGGTTTTGATATAGTAAGTAGTTGTTTTGAGTCGGGTTGAGTTGGTTTGGGAAGTATGTTTTGGAGTTTTATATTAAGTTTTGTTTATGTTGTTGTGTCGAGAGGATGTTAGTGTGCTTTTGTTTTGGTTGTGGTTTGAACTTCGGGGACGAAGTTCTTTTTAAGGAGGGAAGACTGTAATACTACGGTTTTATGTGTCTTGGGGCACTCTATCGAGTGGGGCTTACTCTGTCAAGTAAGTTTGGTTTTAAGCAAAACAGTAGTCTGCCTGATGGGTACTCGATCGAGTAAGCTTGGCACTCGATCGAGTAAGGGTCGTTCGATCGAGTAAGTGACTTACTCGATCGAGTAAGTCGGTTAACGGGTGATTTGCGACGGGTTTGTTAATAATGCGGATTAATAAATATTCTTTCGTCATCTATTCCTAAAACACTTTCTACAAACCTAAATCACAATCAAGGAGAAGTTTCAAGTTACGTTGCTTAATCCCTTTGCATTATTAGCAAATCCCGGAGCTAGAAGTGTCGGTTTTCATCGTTCTTTATACCTCTGTGATCCTTGCGTCGTGGATAAGTTCTACATATAATTTTCTTATCGTTTCGTTAAGTTTGGTTAAACCCTAATTTGGGGATTTGGGGGTTTTTGGTGATAATGTGGTTATAGTAGTGATAATATGTATGTATGTATAGGAGGAGGGTTCGTTGAGGGGAGATTCTGAGACAGCTGCTTGATCGTCTGATTTCGTGTTGCTTTCCAGGTAGGGTTTGTAATACTACGGTTTTATGAGTCTCTGGGTACTCTATCGAGTGGGCCTTACTCTGTCGAGTAAGGGTATTTTGCGATTTAAAATAGTTTCTGACCTGTTGGGTACTCGATCGAGTAGCCTTGGTACTCGATCGAGTAGGCGGCACTCGATCGAGTAGGCGGCACTCGATCGAGTACGTCAGTTACTCGATCGAGTAGCCCGGTTTACGGGTAATGTTTTGTCGGGTTTTGTTAATAAAGCGAATTAATATATAAACACTTCCGTCACTTTCATAATATGCTTTTACAAACCTAATTACTTTCAAAAGAGATTTCAACCTACGTACTTCGCACTCATCGCATTATTGACAAATCCCGGAGCTTGGAAAGTCGGAATTTATCTTTCTTTACATCTTTGTGTTCCTTGTGTCGAGGGTAAGATCTACGTACCGAATTTGTTATATTTAATTAAGTTTCGTTAAACCCTAATTTTGGGAATTGGGGGATTTGTGTTAGTTTTGTGTTGTTAGTGATATATGTGATGTTATGTTAGGAGGAGGATTCGTAGAGGAGGCTTTTTTATAACAGCTGTTGAGATCGTCAGACTGTATTGCATTCCAGGTAGGGTTACCCAACTCAGTATTAGTCCCATAATGTGTTGGTGGTGATTTGTGATTGTTGATTGTTATCATACGAGTATTGTGACGGTTGTTGGTTTTGATTGCTGGTTAGTAGTTGTGATTGTTTGTATCTGTTTGTGTTCATCGGGGTGCGTCCCTGGCTTAGTGGAGTCACTTGCGGGAGTGGCTTCACGCCCATTATTCGCCTTCTGTGGAACTCGCCACAGAAGGGATGTGCACATTAATGGATTTGGGTTTATCGCTCGACGGAGATGAGCGGGGCTTAGGTGGGAACGGCTGCGGTCCCCAGCGGCGGCGAGGAGTAACTTTGTTGCGATGGGTACTGCAGCGGGGCTACACACTTTAGTGTGTAGTCAGTATTGTGGAGTTGGTGATGGAGTTCGGAGTACATCTGTGACGATTGAGCTATGTTGTTTGTTGTATTGTTGAGTTATATAAATTGTGTGATTAGTACTGACCCCGTTTATTATTTTAAAAACTGTGGTGATCCATTCGGGGATGGTGAGCAGTTGTTGAGCAGGTATGAGTCAAGATACATGGGCTAGCTGGGATGTGTCACCTTCAGATGATAGAGTCTTCCGCTGTAGCTTTAGTAGTTTGTCAGACATTTTCATTTAGTTGATTAGACAGTTGTTTTGAGAACATGTAACCCGTATTTTGGGAATTTGGTTTTGGATTGTATTCTTTCACTAAACTTATACTATTTAAATGTCGTTTCGTTATTGTCTTATGATTATCATTGCCTCGGGGAACCGAGATGGTAACAGCTTTATACCTGAGTGGTCCTGGTAAGGCACTTGGAGTATGGGGGTGTTACAAAATGGTATCAGAGCGACGATCCTGAAACCTGTAACTAATGAATATAATGAACATAGGGAGTCAATTAAAATGAACCCGGGGTAAAGGTTGTAGGAGCTAATGCAAAGGCTTGGGAGACGTCCTAAAGTCGCGAACTCGCCCTACAATTTTGAACCGGTCACATGGGGGGTATGTGTCAAGGTCGTATGTGGTGTTTGTCAGCTTATATGAACGTAACGATGTATGTTGTGAATAGTTGGATGTTGGGAGTAGAAGATTGAAATTGTGATTGAAAATTTGGTGGGGGTATGTACATATGTTGGTTTGAATAAAGAAGCATGATGGTTGTTTATTATGTGGCATTTGATAACATGAAATAGTTTATTTTGTTGATTGAATGAGGAATTGTGTAGAATTGCATGCTTAGTTATATTACAATGTTGAGATTATGAAGTCGCATACTATGTTGGGTTATGAGAGATAACATGCGGGTAGTATGTACGAGTCAGCATGACTCGATCGAGTAGGGGGCACTCGATCGAGTAGGGGAGGTACTCGATCGAGTGGGTCTGACTTGATCGAGTGGGTATTTTGACGTTTTTATGATCAGAAGCGTGTTTTGGGGTACTCGATCGAGTACATAGGGGCACTCGATCGAGTAGGGGTCACTCGATCGAGTGGCCGTGATACTCGGTCGAGTATGTTAGAGATCGAAGGTCCGTTTTGGGTCCGAAGTCGGGGCACTCGATCGAGTATGGTGGGCACTCGATCGAGTAGCCTCTACTCGATCGAGTAGGTTTAGGCACTCGATCGAGTGGGTTGGGGCGATTTGTTTTTGTGTTTTGGGTTATAGTACGTGTGTTTATATCTACCTTTTCTTATATAGTTTCAAGATGCCGCCAAAGAAAACCGCTTTGTATGCGAGAGCTGAGAGCATGAACATCGACGATATAGTTAAGATGTTGGAGCATCAAGATGCTCTTACAGAGGCCCTAAAGAGAGTGGGGAAGGATAAGGAGGTTGATCACTCTAAGATCAGTCTTTATATAGTGAGGTTTAACCCAAAGGAGTACAAGGGGACCGGGGAGCCAATTCTTCTTGATAATTGGCATCGTGAGATGGAGAACATTCTGGACCTGGTACATTGTCCTGATGAGATGAAAGTAGAACAAGCTGCGTTCTACTTGAGGGAGGCGGCCGGTGAGTGGTGGGATAAGGTGAAAGTGAGTGCTAGAGAGATGTATACGAAGCAGGGTCTGCCTGCTATACCTTGGGAAGAGTTCCGGAGGGCTATGAGGAGAGAGTTTGTACCTGAGCATGTGAGGAGTAAGCCGAGGGAAGAGTTTGATGGGTTTAGGATGATATCGATATGTCGGTTCTTTGAGTACTACAAGCGGTTTAATGAGAAGTCTAGATACGGCCGAGGACATGGGTTTGAGTGAGGAGAACCTAGTATTTGAGATTTGAGAGGGGTTGACCCCGGGATTATGGACAAGTTACCCGTGGGAGTCCTTGCGATGTTAAGGAAGCTTATGAGAGGGCTGGGAGATCTGAGAGGTTGGTGGAGATGGCCCGGGAGAGAAGTAGTGAGAAAAGAAAGGCTGAGAGTGAAGGTTTGTGGCCAATCTAATTTCAAGAAAAGCAACCACAGTCAGGTTAGAGCGTTTTCTTCTGGTTCAGGGTTCAGTGTTGGGGCTTCCTTTGGGCGTGGCCGTAGAAGCGGTAGTGGTATTTGGGGGATGACTTGCTTTCGCTGTGGCAGTGTAGGCCAGAAGAGACATGAGTGCACGAGTGTACCTGGAGCTTTTCAGAGATCGGCTCGGGGAGCTATTCTCGGGGCGGCACGAGTTATGCGAGTAATGCGGACCAGGGTGGATCATGGTCTAACCCGGGGAGGTCGAGCAACCGGGGGTGGAGGTAACCGCAATGGCGGTAATTCTTATCAGAAACCAGCTACGAACAACAACAACAATCAGGGGTCGGGTGCTAAGCCGACCACATCGGCCCAAAAGATCTTGTCCGGGGAGGTGGACGGAAGACCGATGGAAAGTTGTTTATGATGGACAAGAACGGTGAGGACGATGCACATGTTATCACTAGTACTTTTCCTGTTAACGGTATTCATACCTTTGTTTTGTTTGATTCGGGGGCGTCTCAGTCGTTTGTATCTTCGAGTCATGTTAAACGGTTGGGTTTGAGGGTATATGAGTCTGTAAGTGAGAAAGTTTTTATACCTTCGGGTGAGTCTGTATCATGTGGGAGGTTGTATAGGGATGTATCTATGATAGTTGGGCAAGTTGACCTACTTGTAGACTTGCTAGAGTTTCCTTTAGACGGTTTTGAGATGATAGTTGGGATGGATTGGTTGGAAAAGTACAAAGCTAAGATAGACTGTCATCAAAAGAATGTGTCTTTGAGAGGTCCTAAGGGTGTTAGTGTGTCTTATCGTGGGTTTGTGGTCAAACCCAAAGTTAAGTTGATTGCATCTGTGACGTTGAAGTCCTACCTGAGGAAGGAATGCCCTTTGATCTTGTGCCATGTGAGAGATGACCGGATAGAGAGTCCGACAGTTGATCAGATACCAGTGGTGGGTGAGTTTGCAGATGTCTTTCCAGAGGAGATTCCGGGGTTGCCACCGAAGAGGGAGATAGATTTCACAGTTGAGTTAAAACCGGGGACGGGGCCAATCTCTAAGGCACCGTACCGGATGGGTCCTAAGGAGATGGAGGAGCTCAGAAAACAGTTAGATGATCTGATACAGAAGGGATACATTAGACCTAGTGTATCACCGTGGGGAGCACCAGTTCTTTTTGTGAAGAAGAAAGATGGGAGCTTGAGGTTGTGCATAGATTAAAGGGAGCTGAACCGAGTGACGGTAAAGAACAAGTATCCTTTGCCAAGGATAGATGACCTGTTTGATCAGTTGAGTAGTGCATCAGTCTTTTCCAAGATTGATTTGAGGTCGGGGTACCATCAGGTGAAGATTAGAGAGGTGAACATCTTGAAGACAGCTTTCACGTCGAGGTATGGCCATTATGAGTATGTGGTGATGCCTTTTGGGTTATCTAATGCACCGACTGTGTTTATGGATTTGATGAACAGAATCTTCAGACAGTTTTTGGACAAGTTTGTGGTGGTGTTTATCGATAACATCTTAGTCTATTCCAAGACTAAAGAGGAACATGAGGAGCATCTGAGGATTGTGTTGCAAACCTTGAGGGAGCATGAGTTATATGCTAAGCTGTCCAAGTGTGAGTTCTGGTTAAAGAGAGTTGCTTTTCTGGGGCATGTGATCTCTAAGGATGGGGTAGCTGTGGATCCGGCAAATATTGAGGCAGTGACAAAGTGGGAAGCACCAAAGAATGTTGCTGAGCTCAGAAGTTTCTTGGGTTTAGCTGGATATTACAGACGGTTCGTGAAGGATTTCTCCAAGATTGCTAGATCGATGACAGCTTTGATGAGGAAAGAGAACAGGTTTCGTTGGGATGAGAGTTGTGAGACGGCGTTCCAAACATTAAAGGAGCGTTTGACCACAGCTCCTATCTTAGCATTGCCTGAAGGGATTGAGAACTTTGAGGTTTATACAGATGCCTCAAATAATGGGTTGGGATGTGTGTTGATGCAGAACGGTAAAGTGATTGCCTATGCTTCTAGGCAATTGAAGCCTTATGAGGAGAACTATCCTACACACGATCTAGAGTTGGGTGCAGTGGTGTTTGCTCTCAAGATTTGGAGACATTACCTTTATGGGGCGACCTTTAAGGTATTTTCTGATCACAAGAGTCTCAAGTACATCTTCACTCAAAAGGAGTTGAACATGAGACAGAGGAGGTGGATGGAGCTGATTGGCGATTATGACATGGATATTATCTACCATGAAGGGAAAGCCAATGTTGTTGCAGATGCTTTGAGTAGGAAGAGTGTACATTCTTTGTGTACAGCTTTATCTTTGATGAGGTTGAGAGATGAGGTGGGGAAGTTTGGGATACATATGATGCAGAGAGGGGATGCCATGGGAGATTTGACAGTACAGCCTGATCTTTATAATGATATTTGAGGTAAACAGGCGTTGGATCCTAAGATGGTAGAGTGGAGGGCTGGAGTAGAGAAAGGGACAGTGTCTCGATTCTCTATTCATACAGATGGTAGTCTGAGGTTTGATGGAAGGTGGTGTGTCCCTAATGATGAGGAGCTGAAAAAGACAATCATGACAGAGGCACATTGTACACCATATTCAGTACATCCAGGTGGTGACAAGCTATACAAGGATTTAAAGAACACGTTCTGGTGGCCTAGGATGAAGAAAGAAACAGCTGAGTTTGTGGCCCGTTGTTTGACATGCCAGAGAGTTAAAGGGGAACAGCGACGATCACACGGTTAGATTCAGTCTTTAGAGGTACCTGAGTGGAAGTGGGAATCCATTTCTATGAATTTTATCGTGGGTTTGCCGAAGAGTCAACAGGGTAACAACATGATATGGGTAATAGTGGATCGACTGACCAAGTCAGCTCATTTTGTGCCAATGAAAGATACATGGACTAAGGCACAATTAGCTATGGCTTATCGGAGGCATGTGTTGAGATTGCATGGAGTCCCTAAGGACATAGTATCTGACATAGATGCGAGGTTTATCTCAAAGTTTTGGAAAGAGTTGCAGGAATCTTTGGGAACAACATTGAAGATGAGTACAGCATTCCATCCTGCGACAGTCGGTCAGACTGAGAGAACAATCAAGACTCTTAAGGATATGTTACGAGCTTGTGTGATGGACTTTGGTGGTAGCTGGGAACAGAGGTTAGATTTGATTGAGTTTTCTTACAACAGTAGCTATCACTCGAGTATTGGCATGGCACCATTTGAGGCCTTATATGGGAGGAGATGTAGGAGTCCGATTTGTTGGGACGACAGTGCTGAGGCAGTGGTTCTAGGACCAGAGATGGTACATGAGGTGGTTGAGCAGATTAAGATGATCAGGGAAAGGATGAGAGCGGCTCGGGATAGGCAAAAGAGTTATGCAGATCTACATTGCCGAGATATAGAGTTTCAGGTTGGGGACAGGGTTCTTCTGAAAGTGTCTCCTATGCGTGGGGTTATGAGATTTGGGAAGAAAGGCAAGCTAAGTTAGAAGTTCATAGGGCCTTATGAGATCTTAGAACGGGTTGGAGAGGTTGCTTATCGTTTGGCTTTACCAGCTGCGTTGGAGAGGGTGCATAATGTATTTCATGTATCTCAGTTGCGCAAGTATGTGAGTGATCCGTCACATGTGTTAGATGCAGAGAGCATAGAGTTAGATGAGTCCTTGTCCTATCTTGAGGTACCTAAGAAGATTCTTGACCGGAAGGTTAGGAAGACTAGGAGTGGTGAGACAGTTTTGCTCAAAATCCTTTGGTCTAATCACGAGACTGAGGAAGCTACATGGGAGGCAGAGGAGGCCATGAGAGAGCGTTACCCTTTCCTTTTTGATCAGGTATGTATGGTTACAGGGACGTAACCTTGTTTCTTTTAGGAGGGTAGGAGATGATCGCAAAGAGTTTATAAGAGTTTTTATACCCTTTTTGGTGTTGTGTCGGTATGTTTGTTGTGGTTGAGTCGGGTTGAGTTTGGTTAGTAACATGTTTTTATGTTGAGTTTTGTTTTGGTTGTTGTGTCGGGAGTGTAGTAGTGTGTCTTTGTTTTGTTGTGGTTTGAACTTCGGGGACGAAGTTCTTTTAAGGAGGAAGGCGTAATACTACGGTTTTATGAGTCTCTGGGTACTCTATCGAGTGGGCCTTACTCTGTCGAGTAAGGGTATTTTGCGATTTAAAATAGTTTCTGACCTGTTGGGTACTCGATCGAGTAGCCTTGGTACTCGATCGAGTAGGCGGCACTCGATCGAGTACGTCAGTTACTTGATCGAGTAGCCCGGTTAACGGATAATGTTTTGTCGGGTTTTGTTAATAATGCGAATTAATATATAAACACTTCCGTCACTTTCATAATACGCTTTTACAAACCTAATTACTTTCAAAAGAGATTTCAACCTACGTACTTCGCACTCCGCATTATTGACAAATCCCGGAGCTTGGAAGGTCGGAATTCATCTTTCTTTACATATTTTTTATCCTTGCGTCGAGGGTAAGATCTACGTACCGAATTTGTTATATTTAATTAAGTTTCGTTAAACCCTAATTTTGGGAATTGGGGGATTTGTGTTAGTTTTGTGTGGTTAGTTATATATGTGATGTTATGTTAGGAGGAGGATTCGTAGAGGAGGCTTTTTTATAACAGTTGTTGAGATCGTCTGACTGTATTGCATTCCAGGTAGGGTTTCCCTACTCATTATTAGTCCCATAATGTGTTGGTGGTGATTTGTGATTGTTGATTGTTATCATACGAGTATTGTGACGGTTGTTGGTTTTGATTGTTGGTTAGTAGTTGTGATTATTTGTATCTGTCTGTGTTCTTCGGGGTGCGTCCCTGGCTGAGTGGAGTCACTTGCGGAAGTGGCTTCACTCCCATTATTCGCCTTTTGTGGAACCCGCCATAGAAGGGATGTGCACATTAATGGATTTGGGTTTATCGCTCGACGGAGATGAGCGGGGCTTAGTGGGAACGGTTGTGGTCCCCCACTGGCGGCGAGGAGTAACCTGTTGCGATGGGTACTCTGGCAGGGCTACACACTTTAGTGTGTAGTCAGTATTATGGAGTTGGTGATGGAGTTCGGAGTACATCTGTGACGATTGAGCTGTGTTGTTTGTTGTATTGTTGAGTTATATAAATTGTGTGATTAGTCTCGACCCGTTTATTGTTTTAAAACGTGGTGATCCATTCGGGGATGGTGAGCAGTTGTTGAGCAGGTATGAGTCGAGATACATGGGCTAGCTGGGATGTGTTACCTTCAGATGATAGAGTCTTCCGTTGTAGCTTTAGTAGTTTGTCAGACATTTTCATTTAGTTGATTAGACTGTTGTTTTGAGAACATGTAACCCGTATTTTGGGAATTTGGTTTTGGATTGTATTCTTTCACTAAACTTATACTATTTTAATGTCGTTTCGTTATTGTCTTATGATTATCATTGCCTCGGGGAACCGAGATGGTAACAGCTTTATACCTGAGTGGTCCTGGTAAGGCACTTGGAGTATGGGGGTGTTATAGGGTTTCCCTACTCAGTATTAGTTACATTATGTGTGTGGTGATTGTGTTGTGGTTATTGGTTAATTACATTGTTGGTTGATCTTGACGGTTGTTGGTTCATATTGTTGATTGTTGTTGTATAACTGTCTATGATATTCGGGGCGCGTCCCTGGCTGAGTGGAGTCACTTGCAGGAGTGGCTTCACGCCCTTGGTTCGCCCTCTGTGGAACCCACCACAGAAGGGGATGTGCACATTAAGGAAACTTGGGTTTATCGCTCAGTGGTTGATAAGCGGAGATTTGGTGGGTAAGACTGCGGTCCCCCACTGGCGGTGTGGAGTACTTGTTGCTATGGGTACTCTGGCAGGACTACACACTTTAGTGTGTAGTCAGTTGTGTGGAGTTTGGTTATGGAGACTGGAGAATTGTTGTGATTGATTGAGCTGATTTGGCATTTGTTTCATCGTGGCTTTGTATTGTGTAATTAGTACTGACCCCGTTGTTTGTTTTAAAAACTGTGGTGATCCATTCGGGGATGGTGAGAAGCTAATGAGCAGGTATGATATGAGGCATATGGGATAGCTGGGATGAGTCATCACGTGGCAGTTAGAAGAGTCTTCCGCTGTGTCAGACGATGTTTTGTAGTTGTGACAGTATTACCAGTAGACCTTTTTGAGAACATTGTATTTCAGTTTAACAGTTTTGGTATTGATATGTAATCACTTTAAACCGTATTTACTTTTAAGTATGTTTCATTATTATCTTATGATTATCATTGCCTCGGGTAACCGAGATGGTGACGTTTCCATACCTTAAGTGGTCCTGGTAAGGCACTTGGAGTATGGGGGTGTCACACTTTGTGAGAAGATCAAGTTTAGCATTGGTTTCGGCATTTGAGCTAGAAGAGTTCTCTTGTGGGTAGCGGCTATTTCTTCTCAACATGTTACCTCTTGATCCATAGTTAGACTCCGAGTCAACCATTTTCTTGATAAGGATCGAACCCTATTCATCTCCTAGATGATCAAATCCTCCTCCTGCGGAGGCATTTACCATCTTTTTGGTCCTTGGTTGCAATGTATTAAAGAAAGTTTTGGTAATGTACCAAGTCGGGATCCCAAGATGTGGATAACGTGCAAGAAGGTCTTGGAACCTATCCTAAACTTCCCCTAGAGACTCTCCATCTTCTTGTTGAAAGGTAGTTTTCTCATTTCGGAGCATGGTGGTCTTGGAGGATGGGTAATACTTGGCTAGGAAAGTATTGGCGAAGCGTCCCATGTAGTGAATGTGTTCGGTGCATGAACATTTAACTAACGATTTGCTTTGTCCCTTAGAGAGAGTGAGAACAACATCAATATCAAAGTATCTTCCGATACTCTATTGCGCTTCATCATTGCAACCTTACTTTTGAACTTTCTTAGATGGGCATATCCATCTTCATCTATGTGCCCACCAAAGCTATCCTTCTCAATAAGGAAAACTTGGGCGGGATGTATTTCAAAATTGTTGGGAGCAAGGGTGCCAAAGTTTATTGGAGTGGAAGTGTCATCATGGTTTGGTCGGTTATGGTCTCTTAAGGTGGCCATTTGTGAAGTTATAACAGGTGTATTTGGTTGTGTTTGGGGTGGTGTTTGAGGTGGTGTATTTGGTATTTGGAGATTGTGGAAAGGATTTTCTATGAATGTATCAATATAATGGTGACGGTTGTTTGTTCTTATATAGTGGTTTCTAGGTGCGTTTGGGTGATTGCTGTTGCTCGGCTTGGGGAGTTTTGAGAGGTAATCCAAACCCTTGATAAAGTCCTACTCCGTAAAGCTTGAAGAAGCCTTTCCGGTTCCGGATCGCTAAACAAAGGATTCCCCTTTCCTCTAGGCATACACTTCAACAAAATGTTAGTCTCCTAGTGTTTTTAGGCATTAGAGGTAAGCAATAAGACAATCACTCTACAAGAAACAAAGCACTACCCAAGTAAGCAAACAAATTAAAAGACACCAAGACTAAATCTAAGACTCTTAACTAACTAAGTACAATCTAATGCCATCCTCGGCAAAGGCGCCATTTTGATAAACAAGTTTTTGCCGTCGATTCTCGCACCAAAAGTTAACCCAATTATAGTAGTATAATTGGGGTCGAACCATAAGGACGGGGTGGAGTTGCACTTAATTTGTTTAACTCTAAGTCTAGTCGAAAAACAAGGACGTTGGTGAAATTAATTAGATTAAAACTAGAACAATTTAAAGCAAGTGAACTAAGATGATAAGATGTAAACAATTGATAAAAACTAAGGTTTTCGGGTTCCCCTAAGCAAGTCAAGCTAAGTATGGGCCTGAATGGGTAATGGGTAATTATTGGCCTAGAAGAACTAATTTCTTAGATTCTCCTAAAGATGGACACAAAGTTCTTACAAAACATCCAAATTCATTGTAAACATACTATCAAGCATCTATGTAAACTTTCATTCATCAAGATACTAAGCATAAATTGGAGAAAGGCATGAACTTTAATTCACACATTTCTACAAACACCTTCTATGAATATTTACAAAAGCCAAACAATTTACCCAATTACCAACATTAACAACCCATATTCAACCTTTAATCCTTACTTAGGTTCCCCCTAAACCCTAGGGGGTCACTACTCACACATACTTAAAAGACAAATGTAAACAATTGGAGAAAAGCAAGCAAACATGGGGATAAACATGAAATTAAATGAAACAACAACTAAATAGGAAATGGAAATGTAAACAATTGAAGATTTAAACTAAAACGGAAGGAAATTGTACTAACAAGAGGAAAGATTGAATCTTTGATTGATAAATAGAAGATGTTCTTCAACAATCTTCAATTACAAACCAAGTACCCAAATGTAAACTATTCAAACCAACTAGACCTAGGCTAAATTTCTAAGTAATTAAGGCTTAATTATGGAAAGATTAGAGCTTGGATTAAGGATAAGTGCATAATGTTTTGGAAATAGTTAGTAGTCTAAGGTTCAATATCACCTCGGTAAAGGGTAGAGTCACTTCAAGTTCTTCCAACATTTCACAAAATTTTGTATACTTTAAGTTTTCTCTAGACTTTAGAGCTCTAGTGGGATAGGGAATGTTATTGACAAGTTGAGAGTTAGAGGATACCTTGGGAGAAGTAGCCTTACTTGTTACCTTAGTGGAGGGTTGTAAAAGCACTTCCTCGGTGGCCTTTTCACTCCCTTCCTTTGCATAAGGGAGGTCTTTAAGTAAGCCATCAACATCTTTGTTTATTTGAGTTTCCCCGCTTTTAGATGCTCCACTTGTTGTCTTTCCTTTCTTGGACTCACTCATCCTTCCTGAAGGAGTCATTGGTGTGCTTTCCCTGCCACCATTCATTACCAACCGCTTTCTTTTTTTTATCAACTTCAATTTCTAGATTCTTGTAAGCGTCTTCAAGCTCAACTCCACTCCTCAAGACAACCGCATGGGCTTGGTGGTTTGCCAAGGCATCTTTTGAGCTTTGGCCTTGGGCAAGCAAACCGCTCGGCGGTCTTTGAAGGTTGGCTAATGCTTGGGGTGCTATCCGGGCCTCCATTTCCCTCATCTCCTTTTGAGTAGCAATTGACAAATTTTTCATCTCTTGGTTGTGTAATGTTTGCATGTTCTTCATCATTTTTACCATTTCTCCATATGAAAGGTCACCCATTGGTTCTTGGCAGGGTTGGTTAGCTAAAGGAAGAAGGAACCCATAATCAAAACGATTGTTTGGGCCTTGATTGTTGTTGTGGTTTTGGTTTCCTTGATAACCTCACTACAAGAAAAATAGTCAATAGCGACAGAAGTATTGCGACGGATGTGAATTCCATCGCAAACTAGACCATGTGACAAAAAATTTGAATTTGCGACGGAATTTTCACTTTTACAATGGAATTTTTTTATTTTTCTACGGAAATTCCATTGCAAGGTTTTTTGGGATTTTGCGACGGAAATTCCATCGCAAACGTATCCCACATCGACGAAGAAACACAGATTTCTATTGTTTATTAAGGTTCATTCACTTGTTTGTTTGATTGAATTTATGACTTCAGAATTGACGCGAGAATAGATACGCCGATATGCGCGTTTGAAAAACGCAGGAAATGACGTAGTTTAAGAAAAAGGCAAAAAAAAAATCGTCAAAAAATTTTTGCAATGAAAATTCCGTTGCAAGTTTTCTGCAATGGATTATCAGTCGCAAGACCGCCTTTTGCGACAAAAATTTGCGACGAATCCTTTGTGTCGGAAATTCGTCGCAAATCCCATTTAGCGACGGATAAGGCCTGTTTTGCAACGGATTTGTCCGCCGCTATTGACCACTTCATCATTGCATTTTTACTCTTGAACTTCCTTAGGTGAGCATGGGCATCCTAGTCAATGTTTCCACTAAAGCAATCCTTCTCAATCAACCCGAATTGAGCGGGGTGGATTTCAAAGTTGTTAGGAGCCAAGGTACCAAAGTTGATTGGAGAAGCGGAATCATCCGGGTTTGGTCGGTTGTGGTCTCTTAGAGCAGCCATTTGTGGTTCAATAAGAGGTGGAATTAGTGGAGTTTTAGGTGGTAAACATTTGGGTGTTGTAAAAGGGGTTTTCTTCAAAATTATCAATTGTGCCTATTGTTTACACTTGAATGGTGGTTTCAAGGTGCGTTCAGGTGGATGTGCTAGCTTGGTTAAAAGTTGTTGAGTTGGAAATCCTAACCCTTGCTTAGGTCCTTATCCTCAAAGCTCTATAGAGCCTTTCCGATTCCGGGTCACTAACAAAGGATTACCATCTCTTCTAGGCATACACTTCAACAAACCATTAGTCTCTTAGTATTTGTTAAACACTAGGGAAGAGCTATAAAACACACACACACACACACACACACACACACACACACACACACACACACACACACACACACACACACACACACACACACACACACACACACACACACACACACACACACACACACACACACACACACACACACACTATAAGAAACAAGACACTACTTAGACAAGCAAACAATAACACAATGACTAAAGCTTAGACTCTAACTAACTAAGTACAATCAAACGCCATCCCCAGTAACGACGCAATTTTGATGAATGAGTTTTGCCGTCAATTCTCACACCAAAAATAATTTGTAAAACTCCCAAATTAAGTAGTATAATAAGGGGATCGTTCGCAAAGATGGGATAAATGTGTACTTAGTTCGTTTAAATCAAAGTTTAGCCGAATAACAAGAAAGTGGTGAAAGTAATTAAACTAAAACTAGAGCAAATGAAAGTAAGTTGACTAAGATGTTAATATGCAAACAATTGATGGAAAACTATGGTCTTTGGGTTCCCTTAAGCAAGGTGAACTAGATATGGGTGTCAACAAGTCTTGGGTAATTTAATGCCTAAGATTATGGACTAATTACTTAGTTACTCCTAAAGTAAAACACAAAATCATCACAATACATTCAAACTCATCATAAACATACCATCAAGTACCCACATAAACTCTCATCTATGAAGATACAAAGCATAAATTGAAGAAAGGTATGGACTTTCATACATACACTTCATCAAACACCTTGTATGCATGTTTACAAAGACAAAATAATCAACCAAAACTCAAATATTAACAACCCATATTAATAGTTTAACCCTCACTTAAGTTCCCCCAAATCCTAGAGGGTAACTATTCACTCATGGTGGATGAACAAGTATGAATAAATGAAGAACAACACACAAACATAACAATAAACATTTTACTAATTCAAATAACAATTAAAATGAAGCAAAGATGTAAACAATTGAAAACTAAAGTAAAAAAAGGAAGGAAATTATGCCAATACTTAAGAAAGATTCAAGCTTTGGATTAATAATGGAAGAATTCCTTCAAAATCTTCACTTACAAACCCAAGTAACAAAGGTAAACAATTGAACTAAACTAGATCTACACTAAATTTCTAAGTAATTAAAGTTTGATTAAATAAACATTAGTACTTGATTATGGAAAGTTTAACATAAATTGGGAAATAATTAGTAGTCTAAGGTTGTGTGTACAAGTGAGTTATGAGAGGGTATATATAGTCTTCCATAAAATTAGGTCACAAATGAGGGGTAGGTGCTGAAATGCGTCCTTAATGCTCTGTGTCGGCTGCCGGTTTGGCTGCTGGCAGCGAATCCAATTCCAATTTAGAATTCTTCAACTTCAAAATTTGGCTAAGTGTTGGATTGGTGTCTCTGGCGGCTAGCCGGCTGGCGGCCTACCGGCATAAGACACTTCTTCTTCTTCTTCTTCTTCTTCTTCTTCTTCTTCTTCTTCTTCTTGAACTCCCCATCGTGCAACCGGCTGCCGGCACATCTGCCGACAGCGCACCTATTTTTCATTTGGCTTAAAACTCTCCATTTTTTCTTCTAAGGCATGATGGGAGGGTTCCATGTCGGCTGCCGGCCTACCAGCACCGGCATAGAACTCTCTCAGCTTTTCTTCAATTTCTTCTTCCTTAAGGGTATGGAGGGGGTTCCCTGCCGGTAGACCGGCTGCCGGCCTACCGGCAAAGAACTTTTCTCAATATATCCTCCACTTCTTCTCCCATGGAAGCACTTTGGGACTCCTTTATTGCTTCTGTTCTCCAATCCCGACTCAGTCCCTACAAAATGAGACGGACACAAGTAGTATGGGAGTAACGGCATAAAATACAACTAAAAGGGATAGAAACAGTCCCGAAACGCGTCAAAATGCGAGGGAAAAAAGGGAGAGAATGCTAACCAAATAAACACGCATCACTCGTGCAATTTCTGTGTCGTGCTCGGCGCCGGCCGCCAGCTCGGCCACCCGACTCTAAGCACACCACGCGCATTTCTCCACCGAATTGCCTCTTACGATGCTTTACTATATATACATGTTATACATAATTATAAGACACTCTATTTACTTCGATTTCACTCATTAGTTTTAGGGTTAGTTTAATTCCTCCCTAATTAGATTAGATTAGCTTAATCTTTCTCTTAATCTTTCCTTCATTAAATATCTAATTTACATTAGTCTTGTAATAGTTAGTTTATTTCGGGTTTTGTTATGAAGATTCAAGTTTTATCAATCGGTTTATGTTCAAGTTAATTCCTTTTTCGTCTCATTCATATATGTTGGTAAAGATCTTAGCTTTATCTCTTTAATTTTATCTTAATGCATTTTCCTTACCTTGTTTTAGTTAATCTTACAACTAGTTATGTTTAGCATAATTTTCATTGCTTTATTTGTATTGTTTATGTTAAGTAAGTGTGAGTAGATTAAAACTAGGGTAAAGGGAAGCTCTTGTGGGATTAATGGGTCAGATTTGAGTTGTATTTGAATGATAAATGTTTGTGGGTAACTTGTCTTTAATCTCATGCATACCAAGTGTTTGTGGGAATGCCTAAGTGAGACCTTGAGTCCATCACTTAACATATTGGCTATTCTTTAAAGCGAGAGCTTAGGATTAGCTAGTAGATTTCTTGTTTTTATTAGGAATTGATACCTGCATTTTATATAGTCTTTATAAGCCTTTTATGCACGTATTTCTATGCAATTCTCGTAGTTTTATGCTACGAAATACCCTGAATATTCTACTTTGGTTTGTTTTGCTTTATTTGCAGGACTGGACCTGAAAGTAGCGGAATCGAGCCTTTTATTGTCCTTTTTGCTTGCATTTAGAGGATGAGTGGACTTAGAGCGGAAATACTACTATCTTGGATGCAAGAAGGAGTCTCGGAAGCTAACCAAGTTAAGAACACGAGCTGGTGCAGTGGCAAGTCCTCGATCGAATGGTTTTTTGATCGATCGAGTGGTTTTAAGAGAAGCGCATATTTGGAGTTCCTCGGTCGAGTGGTCTGTTTACTCGATCAAGAGGTTTTGCCATGAATGTGTTCGATCGAGCAGTTCTAAACTATTCGATCGAGTAACTCGCTAATGAGCTCGGGCTTTTTAGTTTAATTTCGTATTCTAGGTTTAATAATTGTCTTTCCTATAAATAGGAAAGACGACATGAGGTTTTAGTATCACATCATATATTACTTTTCTCTGTCTTGAATACTGTTGAACGCTGCTTTTCTCTCCTTTTCCGGATCTTAATTTTTAATTCTTTCTTTACTCTCTTTAATTTCCCATATTTATTACTTCTTCATTCTTTGCTCTTGTTATGTTTATGCTTAGCTAATCCCTTAATGCTAGGATTAGGGTAGTCATGGTACTATAGCAATGATGCGATAGTTGGTTATGAGATTTAATGTGAGAATTGCTTCATTAACAATTTAATTATAATCGTTTGGTTGAATGCATGAAATTGAACTAGTTAATTTGGTTAAGTTCAATCCTAGATCGGAAGATTGAAATGAATAGACCTGTTATGGCAATAGACTACACTAGTGAGGGCGGAAGCTAAGCTAGTTGTATTTTAAGGCGGATAGCAGACCGGAAGGACCTTTCCTTTACCCTTCTCACATTAGATCGACTGACCTACCTTTAGCTGACTTGTGCATCTATCATGATAACCTGACATCCTGACATTTTTATCTCTATTTGATTTCACTCTTTATCCATCCCTTCCCTTGCCTTCATTAGTTTAGTAACAACACTCAAACCCCCCAAATTGTGACCGTATATAGGCTAGAATTGACAAGTAGATAGTGACCGCCTCCCTGTGGAGATCGACCTACTTACCGCTGACTTATGTCCGTAGTATGTAATAATTGGTTTTTAAACCATAGACTGGAACAGTTAAGCTTGTTTTGTTAGTTTCGCGGGCTATTTATTGCATCTTTGCAGGAATCAATCGTGGATGGCTCGATCGAGTAATTTATATACTCGATCGAACCCTTTTGCTGCTGATTTCACTCGATCGAACACTTCTTCTCGAGCGAGTGCTTGCAAAAGAGGATTTTTCGATCGAGAGCCCTACTTCCTCGATCGAACTGCTTAGATGCCCAGCTGTTTGTAACCTCCCATGTTGCTGGTTGGTTTAGGGAGGTCCCTGCTTCGCGTATTCTTGTGAGTTTTCCGCATCTCCAGTCTCTCCTTTTCAGTTTGCATTTCCTTTCCCTATTTTTTGTACAATGAGGGCATTGTACGGTTTGGTTTGGGGAGGTATGCATCCATATCTGTGTCTGCATGTTGTTTGTTGCATTTTATTTTGCATATTTACTTATTTTCGCATGCATTGCACGTTTACATTCAAAAATTCCATAAAAGTTAAAAAAAATTCACGTTTATTTTTGCATTTAGGTTGAGTCGGAACGTTGAACTTTTATGCTACTTTGAGTCTTTTTACCCTTACCTTGCACATTCTTAACATTCTGTTGGCATGGTAGTGTGCATAATCTACGAGTTCTTGTTTCAAACTTATCTAAATGAATAGACTTGACTCTTATATCGGCAAGCTACATTTACATTCTAAGGTTTAGAGCTTGATAAACTGGTGACATCCATGACCAGTTTCATGTAGGATGTGAGTAGTACTCTCTATAAGACATGTAACATCAAATTGCATAAGCATGAATTCAGTCTACTTGGTACCTGTATGCATTCGGTCTGTGGTTGGTGACGCATGTTAGGAGAGGCAGTTCCCTTTATTTTATTCTACCCATGAGCCTCACATAGCCAAATTACCCATTTTGGCCCATATAGCTACAATCTATAATTTTGCCTACCCTAGCCAAGCTAGTAATAGTAGTTGTTGGGAATGTTCCATTGTAATAGGTTATATCTATTTTGAGAAATTGGTGGGAATTTTGAAGGGAATGAAAAAAAATGAAAAGAAAAAGTTGTGAAAAATGAAAGAAAAAAAAAAGAAATATGAAAAAAAAAAGATTATGAAAAATCATGAGCCAAAAATATATTGTGTTATGATTTACGCTCTCATGTTATATTTGTATCTTATGGGGAGTTGACGATTCTATGGTGGTTAGTGAGTTGTGTGCTGAAATCTAGCACTGTTTTGCATTGATTTATTGAGTATGAAGTTGGGAAGTGTTTCTAATTTGGATCCGTTGTTGCTAGCTTGGCTGTTAACTCCACGTCTCTAAATTCTTACCCATTACCTCACTTACCCAAATGTAAGTCCTCGACATGTGTCTTGGTTATTAGTTGGTTGGAATGCATATGTATGGTTGTAGAGACTTTATTCATGTTAGACTGCATACACGTTCTTATAGGTCGAGATTAGGTGAGTGTCCTACTTCTTTCTATCTCATTCTTATATACTCACCATGTGCCTAATTTGTATTACGAGCGACCCGTGAGAGTCCGATATTTATGAGTCTTGCAAAGTCGATGGTTCAGTAGTTTGAGACATTGATTTAACTCGTTTGCACTTACCTATTGCTACTCTGTTAGTTGTTGTATTAAATTGGTTTGGGTGGATAATTTGTAGCTGATGAGTTGGTCCCGTTCCATTAGTTGTCTTCAGTTTGCATTTAGTTTGCTTGGGGACAAGCAAAGGTTTGGTTTGGGGAGATTTAATACGTGCATTTTATATAGTCTTTATAAGCCTTTTATGCACGTATTTCTATGCGATTCTCGTAGTTTTATGCTATGAAATGCCCCGAATATTCTACTTTGGTTTGTTTTGCTTTATTTGCAGAAATGGACCTGAAAGTAGCGGAATCGAGCCTTTTAATGTTCTTTTTGCTTGCATTTAGAGGATGAGTGGACTTAGAGCGGAAATACTACTGTCTTGGATCCGTGAAGGAGTCTCGGAAGCTAGCCAAGTGAAGAACACGAGCTAGTGCAGTGGCAAGTCCTCGATCGAATGGTTTTCTGATCGATCGAGTGGTTTTAAGAGAAACACATATTTGGAGTTCCTCGATCGAGTGGTCTGTTTACTCGATCGAGAGGTTTTGCCATGAACGTGTTCGATCGAGCAGTTCTAAGCTATTCGATCGAGTAACTCGCTAATGGGCTCGGGCTTTTTAGTTTAATTTCGTACTCTAAGTTTAATAATTGTCTTTCCTATAAATAGGAAAGACGACATGAGGTTTTAGTATCACTTCATATATTACTTTTCTCTGTCTTGAATACTGTTGAACGCTGCTTTTCTCTTCTTTTCCGGATCTTAATTTGTAATTCTTTCTTTACTCTCTTTAATCTGCAATGTTTGTTACTTCTTCATTCTTTGCTCTTGTTATGTTTATGCTTCGCTAATCCCTTAATGCTAGGATTATGGTAGTCATGGTAGTATAGCAATGATGCGATAGTTGGTTAGGAGATTTAATGTGAGAATTGCTTCATTAACAATTTAATTATAATCGTTTGGTTGAATGCATGCAATTGATCTAGTTAATCTGGTTAAGTTCAATCCTAGATCGGAAGATTGGAATAAATAGACCTGTTATGGCAATAGACTACACTAGTGAGAGCGGAAGCTAAGCTAGTTGTATTTTAAGGCGGATAACGGACCGGAAGGACCTTTCCTTTACCCTTCTCACATTAGATCGACTGACCTATCTTTAGCTAACTTGTGCATCTATCATGATAACCCGACATACTGGCATATTTCTTTTTATTTGATTTCTCTCTTTTTCCATCCCTTGCCTTGCCTTCATTAGTTT
The DNA here is from genome assembly GCF_048544455.1 of Silene latifolia. Taxonomy (NCBI): domain Eukaryota; kingdom Viridiplantae; phylum Streptophyta; class Magnoliopsida; order Caryophyllales; family Caryophyllaceae; genus Silene; species Silene latifolia. The sequence continues at coordinate 225,408,935 of NC_133534.1, forward strand.
AGTAACAACACTCAAACCCCCCAAATTGTGACCGTAGACAGGCTAGAAATTACAAGTAGATAGTGACCGCCTCCCTGTGGAGATCGACCCTACTTACCGCTGACTTCTGTTAGTAGTACTTAGGTATTTATTTTTGGTACTGAACGACGGTATCAGGAATCGATCTAACAAAATACGAGAGCTCGCTAGATCCGACCTAAGGGATCTCTTAGACTTAGAGGTTAAGATTCTCCCTAGACAACTACCCATATTCTTAGTTTCTTTTGATAGTTTTTATCGTTGGATGTTTGCCTCTTGACTTGTGCTTTGAGCATGTTTGGGGAGCAACTTAAACGAGAGTTTGGCCTCCCTTTGTAACACCCCCTCATACCAAGGTACCTTACCAAGGACTACCCTAGCATGAAAGGCTGTTACCAACTCGGTTGCCCGAGGTAAGTATATATCAAAAGTAACAATCCACAAACACATCTATTAAAGTATAAAGAGTTAGCGATTACATTATCTCAGACCAATTCAAAATAAAAGTACAAGGTCTCAAAAAAAAATGAAATCTAAGACATCTAAACTCATAACAGCGGAAGCTAGACTTGACGTGATGACTCCCCATAACTATCCCATAGCTAACATCTGCATTACCTGTCACAATCTGCCCACCATCCCCGAATGGATCACCGCAGGTTTTACAAACAACAACACGGGGTCAGCACTACTCAATCAATATAAGACAACAAACAATACAGCCAGCTGATCATCCTCCATCCCCGGTCTCCCGATCTCACATAGTAACCGGCTACACACCGAAGTGTGTAGCCCTGCCAGATTACCCATCGCAACAGGTAATCCTCGCCGCCAGTGGGTGATCGCAGCCCATCCCCACCTAGTCCAGCTCATCAACGAGCGACTAACAATCCATGTCCCTTAATGTGCACATCCCCTCCCGTGACGGGTTCCACGGAGGGCGAACTAGGGTGTGAAGCCACTCCCGCAAGTGACTCCACCACAATCACACACACACACACACAGATCACAAATTTGCCACAACACCACAACCGTCACAACACAACCACATCAAAGATCGTCACCACAATACCCATCCTCCGATGATCAGCAGATAACAACAATTATAAAACATATGCAATCTCAATCAATTAACAGTACTGAGTAGGGAAAACCCTACCTTTTCGCAATCCGCTTACGCTCCAATCAACCATATAAATGCATAACAATTACCACATCGTCACCTACAACAACAATCATATAATTCCAATCGCTAACTGCAAAACTCCATTTCCCCCAATTCATGAATAAAGACAAACCCTAGAATTAATCATTAACAACATAGGGATAAAGACTTACCGGCGAAAGAATGAGAGATTGAATGCGATAGCTACGATGTCCACACACACAGAGGAGAGATTTGGGAGTGATTAGAGTGTCGTAGGTTTGATTAGGTTTGCAAATGATGTTTTAGACACTGATTATCGAATATATAATCCCTAATTACTCCCGAATCAAACCGCTGAAATATTATTCGCCAGACCGGATACTCGACCGAGTATAGAGTATACTCGGCCGAGTATCCTCTACTCGGTCGAGTATTCCTCGGCAGTAGCCAAACAGACTACACAACCTACACTACTCAGCCGAGTAGGCTCTACTCGGTCGAGTACAAGCCTAAGAAATCCGTAGTATTACAGTCTTCCCTCATTAAAAAGAATTTCGTCCCCGAAGTTCCAACCCAACCTATAAAACATGGACCCCTAACACTAACTCCACCAACCACTCTTCCTTCCACAACATGGCTCACGATATCGTCTCAACTATAGCATAGCCTCCCAATACTAACTCCCTAATACTATTGGATACCCACAACCTAAATGTTGTCAACTCTATCTTAGTTCATAACGCTCACTAACATCCTCAATTACCGAGACAATCCACCGGACAAGATCAACCATCAAATCGGAATGTTACATTCTACCACCCTTAAAACGAACTTCATCCTCGAAGTTTACTCACACACACAAACATCCTCACACAATCCGTTACTCTCACCCATAAACATCATACAACTACGAGCACTGCCATTACCTGTAATAAAATCGGCAATCACACAAATCCATCCTTATTTTGCACCAACACTCAAACTTCCAATTGCAACCTGTATGACCATCAAACTCTCTTGTCGCATCCTACTCCTCTTAAGATAAATGTTACGTCCTCGTAACTCACTAATACTAGGTCCTTTACTATACCTCCCATAATCCTCATTACTACTGCATGACAACGATGACCCACTATAACCTCAACACCTACAACCATTCCTATATCCAGGACCCTCTTTCTTTAACAGTTCTCGTGCCTCCAATTATTCTGCATTCCCATAACATATATCATAAAATTCTCAGTATAACCACTACTCCATCTCTTCTACATTACCACAACACGGCATACTTCTATATACATATACACTCATCTCCACAATCTTATCTCACAATCCTCAAGTGTTACACATACTTACATTAGCTTCTCAAGTTCATCTTCTTTATTACCACTACTCCCTTAACTTGACATGATACTAAGTCCCAAAACTCTGTACTCACTGTCCCAATAAAAGGTGCTAAACCACATGTAGTTCCAGTTCAATACCACACATGCTCCACAAACTTTTGCTACAACTATGTCCACCAATGTCTCATCTAAAACAAGATCAAAAGTACTCCAACAACCTCTCACTACTGAGTCCCATTAACATAATATTACTATATCATGACAACAACAAAACCATACCCAGCTCTCTTTCATATCCCACTCTACCTCCAATCTGAAGCCGAAACTGATAAGAAACATTAACAAACAAAACAACACTCGATATGCTAACTCCGACACTAACAGCAAACAACAGTAAACAAACAACATTATGTGACAACATGAAAATACATGTATCACCACACGGATTACCGTGCACAGTGCACAAAACCACATCGATAGTCATCACAACTTTTACAATCTCATAACACTGACTCAGCACAACTTCCTTGACCACAAGACTTTATTAAAACTGCTCTACCAGATCACGACGCATCATATTAGACGGGATCACAAATACCAACCTTATGAATGTTATCCATACCATGACTCTTGAGGCTGGAACCTCACACCATTACTCACAGATATCATGCATACATATATAAGTATAACATATGATGCGGAACACACATATAATGTCTCGCAACTATCACGCCACACCATTACTCGTGAGGTCAGGACCTCACACAAAGTTTTACACACCTCATGGACCCATAATTGAATCTAGCTAGCCAATCCTAAGCACGTAAGTTACCACTTGACAATGAATACCTCTCATCCGGACTTAACTCAGATGCCTTTCATAACATATCCTCTCATACACACAATTATCACCCCTCCGGCAAATGTAGCCATAACATCAGTACCCAACTTCGAGCGAACACCTCATATATCCACATCTTATACTCCCTCACAACCAAACATACTAATCACCTCCACAAAATCAGCCTCATTAGAACAACTAACTTCCCTAAAGTAACATCATCCTCAACCACTAGTGACAATACTATGACACCAACATCCTTCATGTGACCCCTCTCTTACTATCACCTCTTAATATAACACTCTGTTTCCTCTCTTTGGTTATCATCCCAAATAACGAACATCCAATCCATCAACAAAATCTACCTCAACATTATTCCTAATTCTATCCTTTATCATATCGTTACCTAACTCTCCATCAAAGTCTCATATCGTGCAAACACTCTACAAGCTTCTCATTCCATTAATACCTCGAAACTCACGGCTAACATGTCGTCCTACTCTCTTATATAACCATTAACTCACACCCTCTAATGAGACTATCGTACATTTCCATAATTTCCTACCTCCATGCTCCTTAACTCCGGTTAACATTCTCTCAACTTACTTCCATCCTTATTTCCCCCTTTTTACTCAATAATACCAATTAATAATTCATCTCCTTTCTCTTTCCACCTAACTCTTTAGTAATTAATTTATTTTTCCATAGCTCCACAACTCTAATTCCCTTATTCATATCAATATCTTATCATTCTTCTTATCATTTATCCTCTCTTATCTTTCTTCTCACTTCCCTTGTCACCATCAAGTCCACACACTAACAGTTACTCTTCAATTAGTCGTATCTCCCTTTCATATCTCTAGAAGACCAAAAATTTACCTCATACCATTAATTTTCTAAAGAATTACACACTAGGCTCACCCTTTGATATTACAAATTCCCAAATCAACCACTGTCTACTCATCGTGGCATAACTTGACCTCACTATACACTATTCATTTCCATCTCTCTATAGCGACCTTTTATCACGTATATCCTTAAGCAACTCAATCCAAACCGTCTCCCTCCATAAATCCTTACACACCCCAATACGCCACTATTCGTATCCCTCATCTCAATCTTTCATTCTCACGTTTCTTTACACTTACATCACCCTTGCCTATATGCACTTACTTTTATATTACTCAACCCACGACTATATCACTTATCATATCTCACAAAACATGCTCCTTGTCTCGATTAGCTCATCAATCTACTCTTTTCTTGTTCCACTATCCCTCACAACCACATATAACTCATGTCCTTTATATCCAACACCTATCCCTCATACGCCGGCATCCTCCCTATCATAACATTTGGTAACTTACGTATCAAGACCGTCACATATATAAAAGAATGCGTTAAGACTCAAAACATACGTGTGCACATACCCTATGACTCAAAAGAAATGTAAGAACATAGCCACCGACTTAAAAATTAAGGTGAAACTATAGCCACCGACTCAAAATAGCCACCCACTAAGGTACTCGGTCGAGTACATACCATACTAGGTCGAGTACAGGATACTCGGTCGAGTAACTATATTACTCGGCCGAGTTTTCGACTCCTGAAGCGAACATAATTATCACAGAGGATTACTCGGCTGAGTAGCCCTTACTCGGTCGAGTATTACTTTACTCGGTCGAGTACCAACACAATTCTCAGCATCGTCCAGTTTTCGTAAAACAGTCATATCTCACTCGTTACTTGGTCGTTTTGGGCGTGTGACCTATCGTTAGAATCGTAAGAAGACAAGATATCACCTCCAATTGGAATTATAGCAATATCATTTCTAGAACTCAACTTATGACAGTTTTAAGACAATCCTTCCATAATCGATCATCATACAAATCAAATTTCCTAAACCAAAACAATTTGAACATGCATAAGGCAACAACAACTCATTACTTCAAGAAACTAGTACACAGGTGAACTCTTATCATACGTTCATGTATATAGACACCTGCCCGTAACCATATACAACTACCAACAATCAAGCATTAACATCATCATGTTCATATGCACATGTACCACTACCATACTTCATGCTCAAGATTGTATTAAACAGGTAACATGATCACATTCTTCATGCTCAATATCAATCAGATACAAATTCACAATTCACCTTTCATATTTTACCATGTTCCAACACTTAACATGCCAACATATTCATGCTCAAAGTTTAACATCAACAATCCTCGATGCATCTTTCAACAACTATCACATTTCACTTCATTCATCATTTCATCCAACCATGAACAAGACTCAAACTATAGATATCAAACTCACATGACTCAAGCATACAACAGTTTCCCCCCATGTGACCGGCTTGAGATCGTAAGGGCCTTAATGCGACTTCGGGACGTCTCCCAAGTCTTTGTGGTAGCTCCAAACAACTCTCCCCGGGTTCATTTTATTTAGACTCCCTAAGTTCATTGGGTTCATTTGTTTTAGGTACCTAAATCGTCGGCTCTGATACCACTTTGTAACACCCCCTCATACTAAGGTACCTTACCAAGGACTACCCTAGCATGAAAGGCTGTTACCAACTCGGTTGCCCAAGGTAAGTATATATCAAAAGTAACAATCCACAAACACATCTATTAAAGTATAAAGAGTTAGCGATTACATTATCTCAGACCAACTCAAAATAAAAGTACAAGGTCTCAAAACAAATGAAATCTAAGACATCTAAACTCATAACAGCGGAAGCTAGACTTGACGTGATGACTCCCCATAACTATCCCATAGCTAACATCTGCATTACCTGTCACAATCTGCTCACCATCCCCGAATGGATCACCGCAGGTTTTACAAACAACAACACGGGGTCGATTACTCAATCAATATAAGACAACAAACAACACAGCCAGCTGATCATCCTCCATCCCCGGTCTCCCGATCTCACACAGTAACCGACTACACACCGAAGTGTATAGTCTTGCCAGATTACCCATCGCAACAGGTAATCCTCGCCGCCAGTGGGTGACCGCAGCCCATCCCCACCTAGTCCATCTCATCAACGAGCGACTAACAATCCCTGTCCCTTAATGTGCACATCCCCTTCCGTGACGGGTTACACGGAGGGCGAACTAGGGTGTGAAGTCACTCCCGCAAGTGACTCCACCACAATCACACACACACACAACATCACAGCTGTCACAACACCACAACCGTCACAACACAACTACATCAGCACCGTCACCACAATACCCATCCTCCGATGATCAGCAGATAACAACAATTATAAAACATATGCAGTCTCAATCAATTAACAGTACTGAGTAGGGAAAACCCTACCTTTTCGCAATCCGCTTACGCTGCAATCAACCATACAAATGCATAACAATTACCACATCGTCACCTACAACAACAATCATATAATTCCAATCACTAACTGCAAAACCCCATTTCCCCCAATTCATGAATAAAGACAAACCCTAGAATTAATCATCAACAATATAGGGATAAAGACTTACCGGCGAAAGAATGAGAGATTGAATGCGATAGCTACGATGTCCACACACACAGAGGAGAGATTTGGGAGTGATTAGAGTGTCATAGGTTTGATTAGGTTTGCAAATGATGTTTTAGAAACTGATTATCGAATATATAATCCCTAATTACTCCCGAATCAAACCGCTGAAATATTATTCGCCAGACCGGATACTCGACCGAGTATAGAGTATACTCGGCCGAGTATCCTCTACTCGGCCGAGTATTCATCATACTGGCCGAGTATTCCTCAGCAGTAGCCAAACAGACTACACAACCTACACTACTCGGCCGAGTAGGCTCTACTCAGTCGAGTACAAGCCTAAGAAATCTGTAGTATTACACCCTTGCTTGGTTGTCTCGCCTAAGGCGAGTGTTTAGGCTAGTCATATCATGCTAGATATATAGGTTGAGACTAGTTAGGGCAAGAGCTCGACTAGGTTTGACCTAAGGACCGTCTCGTATAGAGAGATAGAGACACATCTAGACTTCATTCCCCGTTTTATCTTTTATATAAAGTTAGACTAGACCCCTCCTACTTGGGTGACACCGACACCCTAGCCTCTCCTCTCATTGTGCTTACCTTGCTTGGTCATTTATTTCATATTCTTAGCTTAGACTTTTAGCATAAAAATCACTTCAATCTTTTTTACTGACTAGACTAAAACGAAGACCAAGACTTATAAACCATTTCTAACACGCCATCTCTATGGATCGACCTCGACTTATCACGCTACATTAAGTTGAGCTTTTGTAAATATTTTTTGATAGGCTTGGCGACAAAAGTCTCATCAAACACATAGATACACATCCACCAATTATCCAAAATCACAATAAAGTCATCAACATACACACCAGTCTTCTCATATGAATACAAATATAGAAAGAGAAGGAAGAAGGGATATGAACGATCATACCATGGCGGTTTTCTAAATCTCTACAAATGCTTCCGAAGTTGTGTGGTGTGCCAATGAAAAAAAAAAGCAACCAAAGGACATACAAAAAAATATACAAGATGACGTATTTTTGGATATTTCAACTCTTTTTCCATTTTTTTTTTGTATTTTGAAATATTCAAATTTTAGGGACTTTTTATTTATGAAATGAAAATGTAATAATCTAAAAACATGTTTCTGGAAATTTTGGAATTTTTTTTTTTTTGGATTTTATGAAATATGAATCCTCTCCTCATACTTAGATTGTACATTGTCCCTAATGTACTAAAGTGGAGAAAGACGACAAAAGAGTAGACACTTGTTTGGTCTTTTTCGAATTTTCTTAAAGTAAAAGGCATATTTTTGGATTTTCAATATTTTAAAAATGAAGTACAATGCAAGATAGTAAACTATATGCAAAATGCATGACTAAAGGATATGACATGTAAACTAACTAATGCAACTAAGCTAAATGAAATGTAAGTAAATGCAATTATACTAAATGCAATGCCACTAATTTTCATGAAATACAGTCCGATGAAAAGAGAGCTAACTTGAGTTAATTCGTGTTGGATCTAAAGGAGATGGAATGCACATGCAATTGTCAATTTGAATTTTTTTCTACAAACAAAAATAGGCGCACCTCAATGTTGCCGAGGTGCACGCCTCTCATGGGACCGAGGCTAAAAACTCGAGAAAGAGTCCAAAAGATACTAGAATGCAACTATATGAGGTGAACCTTTGTCTCCCCAAACCATCTAACACACCATTATTGGTGCAAAAATGGGAGACTAAAGGTCACCGACCAAATGCAAATAATATATAACAAACATAAGAGATAAGAAAAGGATGAAGTAAATTTACAAATGTACAAATGCTAGATGCTCACCAAGCCACCTACACGGAGTCGCTCAACTCCTAACCCTCGGACTCATCTTCTTCATCTTCTCCTTCTCCATCGTTCTCCACATTCTCATCATCTTCTTTTTCTTCTTCACTACCTTTTCTTTCATCATCATTCCTTATTTACCTCCTCTTTTGCAACATCTTCCTCCACGCTTTTAATTCCCTTACCTCCTCCATGGTTACCTAGATTTGGGAACAACAAATGGGATTGTACCCAAACCGTAATAGGCCTTTTAGGGTCAATATACCCTTGATTGACCATCAAGTAGTACGAAAGATATTGAGCATAGTAATTGTTGACACAATCATCATACATACCCATGTACAAGTATTGCATCAACCTCATAATATAGTCTTCCTCTTCTTTCTCCTTGGGATTTTGGTGCACAAAGAGTTGATATGAGTGAGGATAAGGAGTTATAACCACATACTCCACCGGTGGGTATTGTTGTTGTTGAAATGGAGGATGGCCAAGGTTAGCTGCATGTTGTTGTTGTTGGGGATAAGGTTTTTTTTAATTTAAGGAGATTCCTAGGTGGTGGAAGTGTCAAAGCTTCTACGGGAAGTAGATAACTAGGCGTAGGAACCAAAGAACTTTTTAGGGGCGGGACTTAATGCGAGGTAGTCTATTAGAAGGAAGCTAAAATAAAGCACTCTCCTTGATCAACAAGTTGACCCTCTTACCCTTGTTCTCATACTTAAACCATTTATGGAACTGGAAGATCACTTTCTCATTAATTCATGTGTCACCGGGTAGAACCGCATAGGTTTCATTTTCATTGAATCTCGAGTTAAAATGTCTAGCTATCTGGGTCACTAATCCACTAATCACATTAGCTTTATTTGGTCCTTAAACCACCTATAGCTAGCTTCCTTATTATTTGAACCATTACCAAAGCGGGATTAAAGTTGTAATTGAAAAATCCTTGCACATTCAAGTAAAACTCAAGGTACGACAAATTAAGTTCACTTGCACACCCCGTTTCATTTCTCCTTGTGATTGTACTGCAATGAATTGATGCCCAATAGTGTAGCACCGGATGCTGGATATATAAGTTGGATCATCTCCTGAATCCCTCCAACACTCAGCCGGTAGCGGTCCATAGAGGGCCGACATCAAAACCAAAGGATGTCGAACGTTTAGAAGTAGGTACCTCTAGTCCAAAATATCTTGGCAATCTTAAAGATCGTCAAACAACGAGTCACATTTCTAATTGAAATTCGATACAAACAACACCTTCATTACCAATAAACATCTTAATACTACTCAAAAAATTTCAAAGTAAGACTACGATAGGCTAGCTCATGCATTTCAAACATAGCTTCTAATCCAACACTCTTGAAAAAGGCCTCGGTTTGAGCCTTTAAACCAAACAAAGCTAAAACATATTGGCAAACGAAACGGTGTAGACACCTCGTTTCTGCACCTCCCGCAAACCACCCGGTGATGATTGGGCCGCATGTTTGGTTCGCGGAACGATTTGTGACAGTTCGTAAGATTATCGTCAAGTGTTTGCTCAAATATTAATGTCGACCTCTTAGTTGTCATATACGTCCTGATACGGTCGTTTTGGCAGTAATTAGAGTACATTCGGAGTCCGGGTCAAAAACCGTCTCCATTTTTCGATAATCGTTAAATCCCGAGTCGAGTGTTCGGAATGTTAGGATATTTCTATTCCATATTTTACAAATTTTATCTTTTGGCAAATAATATCCCGTATTATTCACAAGATAAACGAATTATTTCCGTCCTACCATAACTCAAACGCGGAAACCTTTCTTCAGCAGGAGGAAACCTCCTGGGAACAGACGCAGCAGGCGCTGCGCCTCTTCCAAGGGACGCATTGGCTGCTGCGCCTTTTCCCAGGCCCTTCTTTGCATGATTTACGTATTTTTTTTATATCTTTCCGAGATTCACGTCCAAAGAGTCTCTGAAACCCTATTCCTTCACGTGATTAGTATAAATAGGAGCTTTCGTTCCTCATATTTCTCACGCGAGTGTCCGCCCTTCTCTTCTCCCTTTGCATTCTAGACTTCGTTCTTACTAATTGGCGCCTACGTGCTTGGACTTCCGACCACGTAAGCTCGGATCTTTCCGGGTACCTGCCTCTCCGTTGCATGACCGACCAATTTGACCAACTACACTCAATCAACTTAAATTAATCAATCGTTTTCCTCTTACGAGGGCACTCTCTTTGCATTCGCGTCGAGCATTCACTAATCGGTATCTTAGTCCTTCTCGTTCCGTCAACATGTAAGTCTGAGGGTGTATAATTCTCTTTATTCATTGTATTTATTTATTTATGATCATCCATTGTAAGGTTTACGTCGAAAATACCGTTTAAAATCGATTTCTAAAACCCTTTGTTAAAATCTGTTTTTGCGGATTTCCAGTAAATAACCGTCGAGAAAAGACGCAGCAACTGCTGCGCCTCTTCGAAGGAGCGCAGTTCCTGCTGCGCCTCTTCGTGAGGGCCGCCTTGATTCTCGCTTCTTTTCTTCCTCGTTTGTCCTCGTAATTCGTATTCCAAATTCTTCCCTTTGTTTGTTTAAATCTGTTATTTCTTCGTCTTAATATCATATAACTCACATGTATATTATTCATTCATCATTAACATGCTTAATCCGTCTTTAAATCCGACTTAAATCCCTTATAATCCAATGTTCGCGGGTTTTCGTCATTAAATTCAATTCCGGGTTGTAGAGATTCAATTTGTTCATATTGGGTTTCTGGAATTCGTCTTTGATATAGTGTGCATCTGTTTATTCACATGTTCATTGTATATTCGTCATATATCGTCATATCTAACCTAGTTAATTGATTTCAATAGAGGACTCATTCATTAACATCGCTCCTTCATGTAATTAATTCGTTAATTCCGTCTCATCCATGTTTATTGCTTTTATGACCATCATTCACATGTAATTAATCTATTAAATCACTTTCATCCGAGTCAATAATCTAATCAATCTTTAAATTCACCAATCGACATTAACGGTTTTGCGATTCGGCTTCACGCCCGAGAATTCACCCTTGGAACAGACGCAAGAATCGTTGCGCCTCTTCCGAGAGGGCGATCTCATTGCGCTTTGTTCCAGGATGATTTCGCCTCGAACTCCTTTTCGCCTTGACGTAATTAATTAGGCTACGTATTAACTAACTAATATCCGTAATATCGCTAATTTCTGTTCGTTAATTTATTCTTTTATTCCTTTTTTCTCAAATCATCCGTTTTAAAGGTATTTTCGACATAAATCGCCTATTCCATTGTAATTAATGTAATTTTAATTATTGTAATTCATAATTATTGTATTTTGTATCATTTGTATGTTTTCACATGTAAATCAACATTAAATCCTATTTCGACCCAATTGTTTGCTAAATTACGTGTTTCACCGACTTAGTTAATTCTCACATGTTAGGATTAATCTATTGGATGTTGCATTGCATGCATATAGCCGACGATATATCAAGTACGAATAAACTTCCCTAATCATTAGTAGAGGCCGCTATCGAGGCGGGCGGGATTAGGTGTTCGATCAAAAGAGCTTCCTAATACGTACCCTCACCCCTTACTCCAGATCTCCGTGAGCACCCGTGTTCATTGGCATCCACGAGAGTCATTCTAGACATAGAATGCTAAGGGTAACGATTGCTTAGTGTTCATGTCACTACTTTGTGTCTTGACATGACACGAGGTATTCGAACGGTTCCAATTTCCCATAAAAATTGGTGGCGACTCCATACAAAATGCAAACGCTTGTTCCCCGTTTCCCAGCGCCCCGTGGGTGGCGGCCCCGTCCTGTCCACGTTTGGCGACTCATTGGGGATAATACACTTACGTGTAGCAAGGGTGAAACTTGAACAAGGTTAGGGAATAAGTTTGTACAAGACAATTGTTTGTTTTCATAACTCGGTCTTCCTAGACCGTTTAATTCGGCCTTCCTAGGCCCAACCCAACCCATTCGACCAATCGTCCCGTCTAAACGGTCCTAATTCTTATTTGGGCCCAAAGATGGATAGCGATTGACGTCATCCATACCATGATGCTTACTCTTGTTTGTATCAAGGGCCTTCACTACTTGAGGAAATGGACTAGGAATCGGCCTTACTCTTGTTTGGCACGAGCCTCTCCACAGACTTCGGGTTTGATGGTTCGGTATGGCAACCCACCCTTTAAACCAAAACCCTTCTAAATGCACTCAGTATCCCGTTATAATGCTTGTATAAATGTGTAAACCTTACGTGATCACCACTTCTAAACAAAACCATGACGAATTTTCAAAAAAAAAAATCAAAATCCTCATTTTCAAACAAGAATTTCGAAAAAGTAGGCCTTTAATTAGCGCAAAATCCGGTCAAAACTCTGTCCGTTTGTCAAGTCAAAATTCGGGCCACAAGCCCATTTCAAAACCTCACTCCGAGTCCACTCCTACAACTACACTACAGTTGACTAGGACACACATTTTCAAAGACCTTGTCTTTCTTCAAAACTCACTCAACACAAGTGGCACACACCCACTTCACGAGTCAAAACTTTTCCTCTTTTAGCAAGTGTGATAGAATGGTCGATCGTGTTTTGATTCGTCGCCGATCTCTTATCCAGTTTCCAAGATGCCCGGATCAAGTGGTGAAACGAACCTCCAGCAAATTCAAGAAAGTAATGATCGAATCCTAGCCGCGATAACCCAAATGCAAATCACTCAAGAACAAACCTATGACCGCCTTGAACTTATCGAAGGTCGTATCTTTGATGTAGAGGGAAGGTTGCCTCCCCTTAAAGGTGAAGTACTACAATTTTCCGATGACGAGTCTAAAGATGAGAATCCTGTCCTAGGGGCAACCGCAGCTGAGAAAAGACTCCAATACCTAGAGGAGCAATTGATGTACCTTAAGGGGGATGACATTTATAGGGAAAACAATCGCAAATATGAAGCCGTCAATTCCAAATTGCCCACTAACTTTAGCATGACGGATATCCCTAAGTTTAAAGGACATGAGAACCCTTTGAACCATATCCGTGCCTGCAAGGACTACATGTCTATCAAAGGCATCAAACCCGAGATGTTCTTAAGGATCTTTCCTTCATCTCTTGACACCATTCCGAAGCAATGGTTCTACACTTTAGATCACAAAAAGGTCGCTACTTGGGAGGACGCCGCAATCGAATTCTCGAAACAATATGCGGATAATGCCGAGATCCAAGTCAACATGCGTACTCTAGAGGTTCTTACCCAAAATGACAAAGAAGGATTCACCGACTTCCTAAGTAGGTGGAGGAAGACTAGTACTCAACTAGTTGAACGCCCGGATGAGGCTACTCTCGTGGAAAAGTTCGTGGATAATCTCAAACCCATATATACCAGTCACTTGAGATATCAAAACATCAAGACTTTCAAGGACTTAACTGTGCTAGGGACGCGAATTGAAGATGACATCCGTAAAGGACTCTTGTCCAAAACGGTAGGTAGAGGATATCAAGGGTCCACAAGTCGTTCATACGGCTCTACTAGCAAGACCGACGAAGTTAACCTTCTCGAGCCATCCAAGAAAACTAGCCCACCAAGGAAGTTCACAAGCCTTGGGGACACGTACTCCAACGCTCTAAAAAGGCTAATAAAGCAAGGTAAACTCCAACCCATTGGACCTACTCCCGAACCTGACAAGAAGTCCAAGTTCTGGGATGAAAATTCCTACTGTGAATATCATAGGGGCAAAGGGCACGACACAGAAAAATGCTACAAGTTGAAACACGTACTTCAAGATATGATTGAAGATGGTCGACTCCCAATTCCACCAGGAGGTAAGCCCAACAACACTCAGAATCCTCTTGGAGTTCTAGTGATTACAAGTGACGAATCTACCTTAGATTGCTCACACCTCATTTCTCCCACCAAAAATGAAATTCATGCAATTGAGAAAGAAAGGCTATACTCTACCATCTCCCCTACCATTTCCGACTTCATCGCATGGGCAGGAAGTGTAGATAGACAAGTGTGGGAATTAGAAAACATGGTAACGGCCTTGAGCCATCCCAATACCTAAGGAACGTGTACCATTGGTCTTCTCTCAAAATGCCACTATGCAAGAAGTAGTCGCCGTGGTTGATAAACTAGTCGATCAAATCATACAACTAGAAAGTGATATCATGAGAATGAAGGAACTAGCTGCAGTCAATGGGGTTTGGGCCGATGACGATGAAGACGAATACCTCATTGAAAACTCCTTAGTCAAGGAAATAGTCCAAAATGGTGAAGACCAAGATGTGGATCACCTAACTCGTTCGGGTCGCCCATATCAAAGCACTACTCAAAACGGTCTGACCAACGTCATCACACCAAATGACAACGAAGATGACCCCACGGATCATTTGCTCAAGCAATTACAGAAAACCAAGGCTGATCTTTCAGTCTGGCAACTAGTGGCAAGCTCATTTCCACATCGCCAAGCTTTACTGCAAGCTTTGGCCAAATTGAATGTAGCACATAACTCCACTCCTGAAGATGTAGTCAACTTGGTCTTCCAAGAATCACCGAGGCTAAGTAATCCTATTACTTTCTCAGATGAAGACTTGCCACCTTTTGGCGCTAGTCACAACCTTGCTCTATACATCACTGTCATTTGTCTAAAGAAGAATGTGCCAATGACTTTGGTAGATGATGGCTCATGATCAACGTCATACCCCTCAAAACGGCATACAAACTAGGCATGAAAGAGTCGGATTGGACTCCCACAAATCAAGGTGTACGTGCATATGACGGTACACGGCTTAAAAGTGGTTGGACTTGCTAGCCTAACCATAGCCACGGGACCAATCGAACGAAAGGTTAACTTCCAAATAGTGGACATCGAAGCTTCATTCAACATACTTCTGGGAAGGCCTTGGATTCACGCTTCCAAAGCGGTAACATCCACCCTTCATCAAAAGATCAAGATCCCACTAAATGGCAAAGTTGTGACGATCACTTCGTCACCCATCAAGGCAATAATCGAGAAGCAATCAAACAATCAAGTCCTTGCGGATCCCATATACGAACTTGGGGGCTTCCAAAGTGTGAATGTCATAGAAAGTGAGTTGGCGCCCTTATACTATAATCCCTACTCCAACTTGGTGGTCAACCACATACTCAAATCCCAGGGATACTTCCCTGGAATGCCTTTGAACCCAATTCGGAAGAACACCTTCGCACCATACAAGAAAGGCAACTCGACAAGAATACCACTTGGACTAGGATACAAACCCACAACTGAAGAAGTTCTCGAAATGCTCGCTCAAGTTCAAAATCGCAAGCACGTGGGAGTCCAAATGAGACCGTATCTCCCCACTTTAAATGGATACTTCGTTCAAGAAGGAAGTTCAGAACTCTTCCATGGATTTCCCGAACCTTGGCATTATCTTGAGAGGAAGTTAGCCGGAATCGAGATCTTTCACGATTGCTACTTCATTCCTCCCGAAACGGTTCCTACCGTCAAAACCCGTCAAGCACCTTGCTTCGACGAACAAGCTGTTAGCCTATTGTTTGGAGAAGACCGATTCATTAGGGCCGCGCAGGATGAGATCATTACTATGATACTTCAAGACGATCGCTTCAACCCCACCGCATTGATCACAGAAATCGACACAAAGCAGCAGAAAGGATGGAGAAAGTCAATCAAGTGGACCAACAACCAAGGAAGGCTCTTCAAGCTCACTCTTTCGGAGAAGGAGAGATGTTCAAAGGAGAACCAGGAAGACGACGAGTTCGAGTCGGAGTCGGAGTCGGAGTCGGAGTCAGAGTCGGAGTCTAGAGAAGTCATTAGAGAGTCTACTCCTGTTGTCATCCCCACTCCCTTCGTTTCTCCTAGCCTAGCCTCGAGTAGTCACGGTAGTTCGGGGAATGCCCCATTCATCGTTCCTTTGCCGCCACTTGACCATGGATCGGTTGGCTTCTTTGTTTCAACTTTACTCAAATCTTAATATGAATAAATCAGTTCTCGCTTACTCTCTGTGTTCTTTCGAGTGCAATTCTGTTTATGATGATACCGAGGATGACCAAGACCCAGACTTGACCGAAATACCTCCCTACGTAGCCAAAGAAATATTACGAGAAGGGGAAGGGGAAGGGGGACCGGTAATAGAAGATACCGAACCCATCAACGTAGGAACCGAATTAGAACCCAAAGAACTTAGGATAGGGACTACCTTGAGCTCTACCGAAAGGGCCAATTTCATAGACCTCCTAAATGAATTCAAAGACGTTTTCGCTTGGTCCTACAAAGACATGCCAGGGATCGACGGGGATATCGCTGAACATAGGATTCGATCAAGCCGGGTTTCAAACCCGTGAAATGAAGCTTCGACGAATGAGAACAGAATGGGCTCTAAAGATTAAGGAAGAAGTTGATAAGCAATTCAAAGCCGGGTTCATCAAAGTTTCCGAGTACTCTGACTGGGTAGCTAACATAGTACCTGTGCCCAAAAAGGACGGGAGAATCCGTGTTTGTGTTGACTTTAGGGACTTAAACAAAGCGAGTCCAAAAGATGACTTCCCTCTACCTCACATTGACATATTGGTGGACAATACGGCAGACCACGCATTACTATCCTTCATGGATGGATATGCGGGTTATAACCAAATCAAGATGGCCATGGAAGATATGCACAAGACCGCATTCGTCACCCAATGGGGAACATATTGCTATACAAAGAATGCCATTCGGATTGATTAACGCCGAGCTACATACCAACGCACCGCAACTACACTCCTACATGACATGATGCACAAAGAAGTTGAGGTATATGTAGATGACATGATCGTCAAATCCAAGGAAAGAGAGGGACATATTGCAAACCTTCGCAAATTCTTCGCAAGGCTACGAAAGAACAACATGAGACTCAATCCTCAGAAATGCACATTCGGGGTAACATCCGGAAAACTCCTGGGATATGTCGTTAGCCAACGCGGTATAGAAATAGATCCCTCAAAATCAAAGCTCGATCGAAATGCCACAACCTCAAACGAGAAAAAAGAAGTCGGAGGATTCCGGGAAAGGTACAATATATAAGTCGATTCATATCGAAACTTACCATGATTTGCGAGCCTATCTTCAAGAAACTCAAGAAAACAGACCACACCATGTGGGATGATGATTGTCAAAAGGCGTTTGACCGAATCAAGGAGATATTGGCTAAACCACCAGTGCTCATGCCACCACAACGAGATCAACCTCTTGGTTTATATCTCACAGTAACTGAAACTGCCATGGGTGCTATGCTGGCTCAAACCGTAGGAAGTGAAGAAAGAGCTATCTAAGTAAGAAATTCTTGGAATATGAGTGCAAATACTCGCAACTCGAAAAGACATGCCTCGCTCTTGTGTGGGCAACGAAGAAGCTACGTCACTACATGCTTAGCTACTCCGTCAAGATATATTCCAAAATGGATCCAGTCAAATACCTCTTCGAGAAATCCGTCCTCAACGGACGTCTTGCAAGATGGACTCTGATGCTCTCAGAATTCGACCTCAAATATGTGCCACTAAAAGTCATAAAAGGTCGCGCCGTCGCCGAATTCTTCGCAGAAAATCCTATCAACGACGCACAAACCATAGACACTTGGTCATTTCCCGACGAGGATATACTTCAAACAGACGTAGACTCTTGGGATCTATACTTTGATGGAGCATCAAATTTAAGAGGATTCGGAATAGGAGTGTTGCTCATTTCTCCTGAAGGTGAGCATACACCGATTGCTGTCAAACTCGACTTCGAGGTGACAAACAACGCTGCAGAGTATGAAGCTTGTCTCATCGGACTACAAGCGGCAGTAAGCTTAGGCATCAAAAACCTCCGAGTACATGGGGATTCATCACTGATCATCAACCAAGTTACAGGATCCTGGAAAATCCGAAGCGAAAGACTCGCACCCTATCAAGCTAGGATAGACCAAGTGGCTCAATTCTTTGATCACGTAACCTACTTACACCTACCTCGAGAGGAAAATCAATTTGCAGACGCTCTTACGAAACTCGCATCTTTGGTAAATATGCCAGACCACATGATGGAAATGCCTTTGTGTATCGAACGACGATCAGAACCGGCTTACGTCCATCAAATCACCGATGAAGAAGAAATCGCACAGGAACCCTGGTTCCAAGCGATCCTGAATTTCAAGCTTAATGGTACCTATCCACCAGATATGGACAAGAGGGGACAACGTGCTATACGCCTACTAGCTTCCCAATACATTCTGATGCAAGGAGAATTATACAAAAGAACACCTCTTGGTGTAGTCCTACGTTGCCTCGATCATTCACAGGCACGAAAGGTGATGGAAGAAGTCCACGACGGAGAATGCGGTCCCCACATGAGTGGACCCATGATGGCAAAGAAAATCACACGTTTAGGGTATTATTGGACCACAATGGAATCTGATTGCATCAAATACGTGAGACATTGCCACAATTGCCAAATCTTCGGGAATGTACAACATGTCCCTCCTTCGTTGCTATACACAATGACATCTCCTTGGCCATTTTCTGCATGGGGAATCGACATAATCGGGAAGATAACCCCAGCCGGAACAGGAGGTCACTGTTTCATTCTAGTAGCAATCGACTATTTCACCAAGTGGGTAGAAGCGGCTTCCTACACTAGTCTTACGGCTAAAAATGTGGCAAAATTCATACAAAACAACATCATCTGTCGATATGGTTGCCCACATGAGATCATCAGCGATAATGGGTCACACTTCCAAGCCGAAACCGAGCAATTGCTGGCCAAATATAAGATTAAGCATCACCACTCTTCGCCCTATAGACCACAGACTAACGGCGCGGTAGAAGCGGCAAACAAGAACGTTGTCACAATTCTCAAGAAAATGACTGACAACTATAGAGATTGGCCAAGCAAGATACCCTTTGCTTTATGGGGATATCGTACATCAGTTAGGACGCCCACTGGGGCTACTCCTTTCTATTTGACCTACGGCATGGAGGCCGTACAACCAGTCGAGCTAGAAATACCATCCTTGCGTATTCTACTCGAAAGTCAAATCCCTGAAGCCGATTGGAAGAGGGATAGATATGAAGAACTCATCCTCCTGGATGAACGTAGGCTACGCGCCTTACATAATGTCCAAACATATCAAGCACGTATCAAACGAGCTTTCAACAAAAGAGTTAGGCCAAGAAACATCAAAGAAGGAGACTTAGTACTCAAATCGGTTAGAGCTCTTCTACCTGTCAACCCAAGGGGAAAATTCAAACCTAATTGGGCCGGACCATACCTAGTCAAATCAATACTCCCAGGGGGTGCGGTTAGAATCACAGACCTAGATGGGAATGAGTTTTCAAACCCCACAAACCTTGACCAACTGAAACGATACTATGCCTAGATTAGGACAAACACGCGCCTCGCGTAAACCCATGTGTCGCTCTTGTGGCACTAAATAAACGGCCCCTGGCCAAGCTGAAATAAGCTAAGTGTCACTATGCTCTTGCATTCCGACAAGATTGTCATCCTCACATCATCAAATAAACTAAATTCGCACCTTGAGAACAAGCAAAAGCTCATGCTTATTTTCTATGTTCATTACAAGCTCTTGCTTCGAACAATTATTCTTTTACATTTACTCGAACTACGCGCAAGGGTTTGATTTCGCTTTTTTAAGTGAATACGTAGGCAATCCTTCACGGGATTCAACCCAATATACCTAAAATGTAAATAGAAGGACATTTGCATTGCATTTGAAATTCGACAAGAATAATAAAAGAAAATCACAGCGGTTTCATAATCATTTAACCTTTTTTATTCCATTCGCTTTCTAATAATAATAATACGATACATAATAAAAATAGAATAGGCTAGGATTCTAAAAATCCCTCCTTTTTATTACAACAATAATAATAATAATAATCAAATAATAAATAAGGACTCGGGCTATTCCTCCATCTTCCCCTTGCCCTTGTCATTCTTGTCATACTTCTTGTCACGACCTCGAGCCGGGCGCTCCTGCACCACTTCAGACCTAATCACCAACGGTCTTTCTCGAGGCCTGACCCTTCCACTCTTGCCAACCACCATCTCTGCAACAGGAGTAGTCTTTGATTTCTTTGAAGGACGAATGACCTGAAATCCAGCTTCTTCTTCTCCTTCTGTCAGATGCTTCTCCTTCTCTTTCTCTCCCTCGCGCACCTTGTAGTCAACAGGCTCGCGTTTCCTCAGTCTCTCGCGTTCTTCCGAAGTTGCAGCCTTTCTCCACCTCAGTTAGGAATCCGACACCCACAAAGCATTGGCGGAGAAGCTCAAGAACCACATGTTCCTTTGGGCCCATTTGATAGCCCACTCTCTTCGGCTCTCGGTGGTAAGCGCTACAGCAATCTGCGGAACGGTATCAAGCCTCGGGATAGTCTGCTTAAACCCAACTTGCCTCATCAATCTTTCCGGAAAGATGCATACCATGAACTCCAACCCCGGAATGCGCACGGACCTAGTGGGATCCAAAGAAGACACTCCAGTGACAGACTTGAGGTGCCACCACGGTACAACCCACCTAATCAACGGGCCATCATCATTCTTCAGCTTGTTCTTCCAATAGTCGCAGACCCGGGTGAAGTCCACCATGTACAACCGCGTCCTCATCGCAATCATACGGGAATGATAGAAAAGTGCATGAACCGGGGCTCGAGCAATGGAGCGTTCCATAAGCCAAACCTACCAAAAGGTATTAGACACCCAAAAAAAAAAAAAAAAAAAAAAAAAAAAAAAAAAAAACAAAAAAAAAAAAAAAAAAAAAAAAAAAAAAAAAGAAAAAAGGGTGTCTTTTACCTGTAGAATAACGGGACTCCCCAAAAATGGAAGATCGCGATTGGATTTCCTATTATCCAAACCCAAGATAATCTCCCCTAAGCATAAACAAGCTGGGCTCCTGCGCAGCTCCATTTGCTCAATAAGACCCAAAAGACGGGGATCACCTCGCAAATCTTCATCAACATGTCCATGGAAGACATACACATGCAGCAAACAAAAGCCAAATGCTCTCCTCCTAGCAACATAAGAGACAGTGGGGTCAGCCCTGTTGATGAATCGGTCTACAAAGTCCAGCATTCTCACGCCTTTCGGGGTAACTAAGCGATCCACCTCGAGTCTAGTCAATCCGAGCAAGTCTCTGAATTTGGTCTTATACCCTTGTGAAGTGGAAGGAATGGCAGGTAGATGCTCGGGGTCCCACCCACCAATAGCGTAACAATCTTCTTAGGAAAAGGACAAATATCACCACCTGGGAACGCGAAAACATGACAATTTGGGTCCCAGTAGTCAAGGCAAGCATCCAAGAACGGTTTTACAACCTTAATGAGTTTCAAACTCAATAGAGACCCAAGGTTATGAGCACCCATGTCGTGCTTCTCAACATTCGAGAATTCATTAGTCCATTCCTTCAAGCGGATCTCCAAAGTATTCATGCCGACAATTTTCTCTTGAAAATTTATTTTGGGAGTTTTTATGAGGATTAACGGAGAAGAGACGAAAGAATTATATGATTTAAAGCTTCGTCGACGCTTCTATTTATACTAATTGCTGTTTCCAAAAATCCCTTAAGAGAAGAAGGCTTGGGAACAGCGCACTCTGCTGCGCCTATTCAAAGGACGCAGCTCATGCCGCGCCTCTTCCCCAGACTAACTTCCTGTGATTTCCGCGTTTGGATCTTTCCTAATTCTATAACGAATAATTTCCTATTCCTACGGGATTTTATTTTGGTAAATACGAGCAATTTACCATGTTTCAAGTTTCTTAAATTCGCGGGCACGCATTTCGAGGCGACGTCGACACCTTCGCCATTTTCGTCGCACTTAATTCTTGTTATTTTAATTCATTTATTTATTCTTAGGAAATAAATTTCATTTTTTTTAGGAAGTAAGTTTCATTTTTTTAGGAAATAATTTTCTTTTGTTTTCATTTCAACATTCTCATTTCTACACTTACAGATTTCTATTTTTTCTTTTTTTAGGGGGTAACCCTCCCTACCGTCCAGTCATTTCCGACAAAATTTTTGCATTTTTGCATTTTTGTCCTTTTGAGTCTCTTTTTTTGCGCTAATTAAAGCCATATGTGTATAAAATGTATGCTTTGGCGTGATTTCTATGAAAATTTCGGCAGCATGACGGCGTAAACCGTTGTCTACCAAACCTGTTCAAGAACTAACCTGCAGGTACAAGCAACACAACCCAGCAGCAAAGGCACTCAGGCCATCATATATACAAATGTACAAGCAACCGGGGCTTGCGCCCGAATCAAGTCAAAAGTCCAGTAACCGGGGCTTGCGCCCAAACAAGTCCAAAAATGTTCAAAATCGATGTACAAGCCTACAAAACTACGCAGAACATGCTGGACACCCTCCAACTCAGCAACCCTCGCCGTAAGAGCAAAGAATCTCGGCGTCCCGAAACTCGAGCTCCTCGACAAGCGAGCCGTCTCCTCCCGAGATCGGGTCAACTCTCGCTCCGACTCACGACCAGCCCTATAGACGAAAATAAATTGGCTCATGTCAATCAACTCAAACAAAACTGAAAACCAAAAAAATCAAAAGAAATCAAACGAGGTTCATACCTGACGATCTCGACCACCGACGAGTGCCTCGATGGCGGTAGCTCGTAGCCGGTTGGCCACCCTCCATAGTGCCACGAACCGAGATGGCGCGACCTGCATTTCAAAAGAAATTCTCAGTAAAGTGAACAAATTCAATCAAATGTGTTCTTACACGAAAGGTATATAAGCTGGAGGCTCACCCTCCGAATCGATCTTGCCGATCGTCTAGGCCAAAGCATCCATCACAGCTACGTCGAAGTCACGCAACTCGGAGATCGTCGTCCTCCCAGTCGCGTCAGTGTACTCAAGAGTCTCGGGGTACACTGGGGGCTCGATGCCCGCCGCCTCAACCTCCTGCAAAGACAAATAGCTCTCATTAATCGATGATCTTTCATCGTAATTCCCGAAATCAAATCAAGAAAATAAAAGATACTCACCACTACTGGCCAGTACGCCAACCTCCCGTAAAGGAACGCCGAGTAGTCCTCGCTGGCAGAAGAAGGTCGTCACCACTGGCACTAGCCAGGTCCGCCTCCCTCTCAGCCTCACTAGGCTCCCTGAACATCGTCCTCGGAGGGTCAATGGGAACCGTCAACGCTCCCCGAGAGCACTGACGAGCCAAGCGCTCGCCCAGATACCACACAGGACCCATCGACGTCCACAACAGCAGCCGACTCGAGCTCCTAGGTCGAAGGACCTCAGTGACAAAAGGAGGCGCTCCAGCGTACTCCGCCCAAGGTCTGGGTACCCACTGCGACAAGATAAGGCAAAGATCATTCCTATGATCAATTAAAAGCAAAAGTACAAGAAATATAAATACGAGTGGGATACTCACGCTGCTCAGCTGAAGGGCGTTCACATCCCGCCGGTACACATTATGAGAAGAACGCTTGCTCTTCGTCCGGCACATCACCCAATCCCTCACCACGGGATAGGCCTTCTCCAGCGGCTCTATCCTCTTGGGCGCGAGACTCGGGAAGTAAGAGTACACCCATGCCTATAAAACAGAATAATCAATGACGATCTTTCGTGAGTCAATAAAGAAAGGAATTTACTAAGAAAGGTTCATACCTCCAACAGTAGTCCAGGTCCAACAGCGCCAGGAGAAGTCCCCTTCTCCATCAACTCCGGACGAACCATGGCCCTCATGAAGCGGATGAGGACCGCAAAAAGCATGATGACCGGTCCCGGCCCCTAAGGAACTCAGTCGAAAGAAAGGGAAGAAGCTTCGTCGATAGCCTCTCGCCCTTGTCCCCGAGGTAAATCGAAGACAGGAACCACCAAAGCCACAGACGAGCTCTCTGCTCCACCAGTACAAGGAGGAGGAGGATCTCTCTCCCATCGATCGTCACCGACTCCGGGTCTTCCCGCGAAGTAGTCTCGAACGTAAGTACTGGTACCAAACCCTAAGATCGCAACAGCCTTCGGCGATAAGTTCCAGCCGATCAATCTCCTCGCCTCGGCCGAATCCGCCCTCATAGCAGTCTCCGGCCACACCATCTCCTCGGTCCCACACGGGCGAGAAATCATGCCGTAATCCTCCAAAGTAACTCCCACCTCACCGAAAGCGGGTGAAACGTGGAAGTCGTATCCCGAATCGATCCAAGAAAGCGCGGACCAGGCTAAGGTTAGCCCGCAACTTCCTCTTCACGATATCCCTCAGACCGAACCAGAGGACCAAACGCTCCACGCTCGATCATGGCCCTCTCCTCCGCCGACGTACCGCTCGTAGTGCTCCATCGCGTCGTGTAACCCGAGAACGACCGATGTTCCCGGCCTCCTATTATGATTTGAAACAAAGCTATCTTTAGTTTTGAATGAAATTTGCAAGAAGTTTGGACAAAAAGAATGAAAGAGAATAGGTAATGAGTAGTGAATTCTTATTTACCAAGCTCTTCACCGTCTGTAGGACGGGTGACCCTCTGCCGACCACACGAGGTGCCTACTCTCCCTGGTCTCAGGCCCACACAGAGCTCCCCTCACCGACGACCTCCTCGCTCGACATTGGCCCGTCTCGGGGCCTCCTCCTCCTCCTCGACGGCCTCCTCCTCGTGAGCCTCGTCTCCAGTAGCCATCACCGCATCGGTGAAGACCTGCTCTAAAGCCTCCTCAACAGCGACGTCTACCTCCATGGGAGTCCTCCCAGAAGTAGAAGCCTCATCACCTGCAACGTTAAAGTAGATTTAGGCCTCGTCACATGACGACAAGCCTTTGTTAAGGAGTTTTCGAGCCTCCAGAGCCCTGAAAACTGCCCTTTCCAGGCCATCTTTGGCCATATTCCCACCAACCCAATCACTCGTGTGACAAATTGGGTCAAGTCAAGTCCAAGTCAAAGCCTAGTTCCGGGTTCGAGCCGAAAATTCGGCAGCATTTCGTTATAACGGCGATTATGCCCTAGAAAGTTGCCCCGAAAAAGTTGTCACAAACTAAAATCTCGAGATGACAGGAAGTTTACCCATCATCCAAGGATCCCAAATATCAAATTTCATCGCCAATGAGCATTCCTAAGGCTATTTTCGAAGCAATTTACGGTTCAGCTGTGAAACCGTCTCAAAATTCGCTCAAGGGCTCAAAACTCGATGAAAATTCAAAGCAAATACATGGTTATGTTCCTAACATTGCCTACTATCCATTTCTAACATCAATTTGGCAAAGAAAATCCATTTGGGGGAAAAGCCCCAAATTTTCGATCAAAAGGGTCGAAAACCCTAATTCTCGCGGCTCAAAATTCGACAAATGCAGATGATTAATGCAAGATTAAGACACATACCTCGATTAGTCATGTTTAATGCAAGCTCTTGAATCCAACCTCGACGGAAATGGTGAAGATTTGAGAGAGAAATTGAAGGAATTGGGTTTCGAAATAATGAATTATAATCCTTCTGATTTCGCGTTTTTACGCGGAAATAGCCAAATTGGGGAAAAGACGCAGCAGGCGCTGCGCCTCTTCCAAAAGACGCAGCTCTTGCTGCGCCTCTTCCTTGTGTTCCCTCCATACGAATTTTCAAAAATCCGTTATGAGTTCGTTATTTGTGGGCCCATTTTTGGTGCGCCTCTTCTTCAACGATATTGTATTCTTTTGGTCTGTTTCGACGATTTTCTTTCGTTCCGGCCCGCGTTTTATCCAGCGCGCCAGTATTTTGCAGTATTGCTCAAGATCATTATGTCCGGCGCAGTAGTATTTTGCAGTACTGCTCACTCAAGATTTCTTTCACGATGATCAAGATGTTCCTAGTCGTCTGTCCCGCGCAGTAGTATTTTGCAGTACTGCTCACTCAAGATTTCTCTCGCGACGATCCAGATGTTCCTAGTCGTCACGATATTTCCCAGCAAGAATTTGTTTGAGGCCGACGCAAGCAAATTCAATCTCAAGTTTCGCCAGAGTTCGCTTGAGACCGACGCAAGCGGATCCCCCAGCAGTTTCTACCGACGTCCTGCTGCTTTCAATATTTCTTGTTTCCCCGCGAAGTTCGATTAAGTCTCAGGTATGATCTCTCCTTATGGCTGGCGAGCTTCCTTACGTAGTCTAATGGACTTTAAACGACCCTCCCCGATAGTCGACAGACTCTAAAATGTTCCCGACGACAGGTCCTTGGCTCAGACCCCTTGAGCCGCCTCGCGTCGCCATAGTCAAAAGGTTGTAATCTTGATTGACTGATGGCTATACTTTGACTTTCGCCTTGTCCAAGCCTCAGTCAAAGTGGGGGCTCTGTAGACACCTCGTTTCTGCACCTCCCGCAAACCACCCGGTGATGATTGGGCCGCATGTTTGGTTCGCGGAACGATTTGTGACAGTTCGTAAGATTATCGTCAAGTGTTTGCTCAAATATTAATGTCGACCTCTTAGTTGTCATCTACGTCCTGATACGGTCGTTTTGGCAGTAATTAGAGTACATTTGAGTCGGGTCAAAACCGTCTCCATTTTCTGATAACTGTTAAATCCCGAGTCAGAGTGTTCTGGAATGTTCCGGATATTTCTATTCCATATTTTACAAATTTTATCTTTTGACAAATAATATCCCGTATTATTCACAAGATAAACGAATTATTTCCGTCCTACCATAACTCAAACGCGGAAACCTTTCTTCAGCAGGAGGAAACCTCCTGGGAACAGACGCAGCAGGCGCTGCGCCTCTTCCAAGGGACGCATTGGCTGTTGCGCCTTTTCCCAGGCCCTTCTTTGCATGATTTACGTATCTTTTTTATATCTTTCCGAGATTCACGTCCAAAGAGTCTCCGAAACCCTATTCCTTCACGTGATTAGTATAAATAGGAGCTTTCGTTCCTCATATTTCTCACGCGAGTGTCCGCCCTTCTCTTCTCCCTTTGCATTCTAGACTTCGTTCTTACTAATTGGCGCCTACGTGCTTGGACTTCCGACCACGTAAGCTCGGATCTTTCCGGGTACCAGCCTCTCCGTTGCATGACCGACCAATTTGACCAACTACACTCAATCAACTTAAATTAATCAATCGTTTTCCTCTTACGAGGGCACTCTCTTTGCATTCGCGTCGAGCATTCACTAATCGGTATCTTAGTCCTTCTCGTTCCGTCAACATGTAAGTCTGAGGGTGTATAATTCTCTTTATTCATTGTATTTATTTATTTATGATCATCCATTGTAAGGTTTACGTCGAAAATACCGTTTAAAATCGATTTCTAAAACCCTTTGTTAAAATCTGTTTTTGTGGATTTCCAGTAAATAACCGTCGAGAAAAGACGCAGCAACTGCTGCGCCTCTTCGAAGGAGCGCAGTTCCTGCTGCGCCTCTTCGTGAGGCTGCCGCAGTTCCTGCTTCTTTTCTTCCTCGTTTGTCCTCTGTAATTCGTATTCCAAATTCTTCCCTTTGTTTGTTTCGTCTGTTATTTCTTCGTCTTAATATCATATAACTCACATGTATATTATTCATTCATAATTAACATGCTTAATCCGTCTTTAAATCCGACTTAAATCCCTTATAATCCAATGTTCGCGGGTTTTCGTCATTAAATTCAATTCCGGGTTGTAGAGATTCAATTTGTTCATATTGGGTTTCTGGAATTCGTCTTTGATATAGTGTGCATCTGTTTATTCACATGTTCATTGTATATTCGTCATATATCGTCATATCTAACCTAGTTAATTGATTTCAATAGAGGACTCATTCATTAACATCGCTCCTTCATGTAATTAATTCGTTAATTCCGTCTCATCCATGTTTATTGCTTTTATGACCATCATTCACATGTAATTAATCTATTAAATCACTTTCATCCGAGTCAATAATCTAATCAATCTTTAAATTCACCAATCGACATTAACGGCTTGCAGTTCCGGCTTCACAGCCAGAATTCACCCTTGGAACAGACGCAGAATCGCCGCGCTCTTCCAGGGCGATCTCTCGCCATACTGTTCAGGATGATTTCTGCCTCTGAACTCCTTTTCTGCCTTGACGTAATTAATTAGGCTACGTATTAACTAACTAATATCCGTAATATCGCTAATTTCTGTTCGTTAATTTATTCTTTTATTCCTTTTTCTCAAATCATCCGTTTTAAAGGTATTTTCGACATAAATCGCCTATTCCATTGTAATTAATGTAATTTTAATTATTGTAATTCATAATTATTGTATTTTGTATCATTTGTATGTTTTCACATGTAAATCAACATTAAATCCTATTTCGACCCAATTATTTGCTAAATTACGTGTTTCACCGACTTAGTTAATTCTCACATGTTAGGATTAATCTATTGGATGTTGCATTGCATGCATATAGCCGACGATATATCAAGTACGAATAAACTTCCCTAATCATTAGTAGAGGCCGCTATCGAGGCGGGCGGGATTAGGTGTTCGATCAAAAGAGCTTCCTAATACGTACCCTCACCCCTTACTCCAGATCTCCGTGAGCACCCGTGTTCATTGGCATCCACGAGAGTCATTCTAGACATAGAATGCTAAGGGTAACGATTGCTTAGTGTTCATGTCACTACTTTGTGTCTTGACATGACACGAGGTATTCGAACGGTTCCAATTTCCCATAAAAATTGGTGGCGACTCCATACAAAATGCAAACGCTTGTTCCCCGTTTCCCAAGCGCCCCCGTGGGCGGCCCGCTGTCCACAAACGGGTAAGAGTCATTTTCTTACCAAGAAGGGAAAAGAATCGATTTCTTTGATTGTCACTAATGAAGGTGACTTTCATCTAGTTGCCCAATAACCAGAAATACTTCCTCTTCGTGTGCTTGTTCTTGCCTTTCGGCATTGGAGGAGCTTCCTCTTTGTCTGTTTCACATCCTTGGAGCAACCGAAGCTTTGCTTTTGCTCTTGTCTCTTGCCATTGTTAAATAAGATGGTGGATTTTGAACTTTCCCAAAAATTAGTCTACAATCACCTAAAAAGATGAACCCAATAAATTTAAAAGATCTTTAGAACAATGATATAAGCAATAGAATATAAGTAACAAAGCTTTAATCCAACTCAATTTTGACAAACCTCAATTTTCGAATTTTGCAAACCCTAGAATTAAAAGGTCGATTTTGAGTGATTTTTGATGAAATAAGGGCTAAAAGTTGGGTTATAAGTGATTAAGAATGATTAAAGATGAATTTTGAAACAATTAGGGAAATATTTGATTAAATTTATTTGAGTATTGGTAGAGAGATTTGGGTTTGTAGAAAGTGAGGGTGATGTTTTGTGTTTGTAGAAGATGAAGAAAGGAAGGGGCTCAGGTAGTCTTGTCTCGAGCAAGATAGGGGTCAAAATAGGGGCTACACGATTGGATAGAGCTCGTCTCGATTGTAGCTCAACAAGATCAAGTCCTTCATGTCTTTAACAAGGGTCTCGATCGGGTAGTCACGTCCCGATCGGGTAGAGCCGCATCTTAAGCGAATTGCGCTTCTTACACTCGAGAAGGCCGAGAAGGTCCTTTTTGCTCCTTAACACTTCCCTTCCCGAAAAGACAAGATTGTCTCAAAAGGGAACCGGTTTGAAATTAAATTTTAATTCTCATATACTTAAAAATGAAAATTATAAATTTCGGTCAATACCGGATCAGAACGAAAAATACGAGTTTAGTCTGGTTCGCCTAAATATTTTTTTCGGCCTTCGGTTCGGTCCGACCTGATTTTGGAGCGATGCTCATCTCTAGGGGTAGTGGTGGAGGTAGGTTGAAGTTAGTGGTTTGGACTTGGATGACGGGAAGTTTTGCGTTCGGGTTTTTTTTTTCAAAGTAATACATTTCTAATGAGAAGGGTAATATTCTCAAAAAATATATTGTAATAAGTTAAATATGTACTTCGAAAATTAATACCTTGAAAAATTGGAAATAGTATTGTGGCTCCATCAAAAGGCTTTAAATGTTACTCCAATTACTTTAAAATATAGAGAATTTTTCATATTTCAACCCAAAAGATTAATCTCATTTGTAATCCAACGTGGCACACTTTTAGGTTGTAAACTTATACTCCCTCCACAAACCTGTTTTCACCCCCATTTGCTTTATTGTGGTCTCCAAGATGACACTTTGACCGTATTTTTCGAAGTCTATATGTTACTTCCCTCATTCTCATATAATCTACCCATTTTCCGTATTGGGCCGTTTCACTTTGTTCTACCCATTTCCTTTTTTTTTTTATGGATCTAAAAATTGATCAAAGTATCCTTA
Organism: Silene latifolia; assembly: GCF_048544455.1. Taxonomy (NCBI): domain Eukaryota; kingdom Viridiplantae; phylum Streptophyta; class Magnoliopsida; order Caryophyllales; family Caryophyllaceae; genus Silene; species Silene latifolia. Next base: position 225,439,875 of record NC_133534.1, read on the forward strand.
TTACCCTTCTATATTTACCTAATATGCCACTACTTAACACACCTAACTATTAACCTAATCTAAATTAACCTAATCTATCACTAATGACTCCCTCCCTTTTTTCCTGATTTCCCACGGTATTTTCACATATACTCCTTATCATCCCTCTCTCTACCCTCATTTATTCAAATCTATCCTTTCTATCATCTCTCTAGATCTTTCCACAAAAAAACCCTAAAAATTCCTACACTTTCCCCCGCCATTTCTCATCCCCTTCTGATCTCTACCTACCTCTACTTCTCCGTCCATTTTTATTTGCTTTTGTCATTCTTAATGTCTACAAATATTCCCAAATTTGAGCCTTCCTATCATTCATCACTGGCTCATTTGTTATATGTACCCAGGTTGGGCATGTTGCCCCGGATACATGCTCCGGTTATGGTTCACTTCTAGATTCTGACATTGATGACGAAACCGAGGTTATATCGGCGTTTTATCTTGAGTCAAATACCGTTGTTTCTGATTCTATCCCTGAGGATGTCCGTAATTGTGGTGAGAAAATTGGTAATAGTGATAAAGATGTTGATACATGTGTCGATGAGAAGAGATTTTTTATTGAATGTCCTAGATCTGGTGATTTGTCACCAAGTTCAAAGAAGTTCAACCGATTTTGTAGAGGAAGAAGGATAAAAAGAGAGGTACGAAGTATAGATCATTATCTTAATCTCGCATTTTAATTGTTTTTTCATTAGATTTTCTGTCTTTTATTTTGTGGAATACTTATATTTGTAATATGATGTTGCAATTGAGGAACTCCATGATTTCGGTGCTAAAATGGGCAAATTTGTTGACAACTCTGTTGATTTGTCACCAAAATTGAAGAAATTCACTAGTTTTTATTGGAGATGCTTAGAAAAGATGACAAAAAATTGCTACAAAGGGAGGGTTTTTTTTCTAATACTCTTCTTTTAATCGTTTATTTCCTGGTTTGAATGTTGTTCTGTTTTACTGGGAATTTCGTTTTCATGAAGTTATGGTGAAGTTTAGTTTCTGATGGGAATTTTGTTGGTCTGTTTGAATGTTCATTTGTCACTTTCCGTGTTTGAATGTTATTATGTTTTACTGGGAATTTGGTTTTGATGAAGTTCTGGCCTGATTTAGTTTTTGATGGAAGTTTTGATGTTCTGATTGAATGTTGGTTTGTCACTTTTTGGGTTTGAATGTTCTTATGTTTTACTGGGAATTTGGTTTGATGAAGTTTTGGCCTGATTTAGTTTTTGATGGGAATTTTGAAGTTCTGTTTGAATGTTGGTTTGTTTTACTGGGAATTTGGTTTTGATGAAGTTATGGTGAAATTTAGTTTCTGTTGGTAATTTATTATGCTTCAGTTTGGATTTTCAGGTGGACCGATAAGGAATAGAAAGTGTTGATCATTCTGTTTTGACTATGGGTTAACAAGTTTAGTTTGTTGGTCATTCTATTATGTTTTTGTTGTGGGTTATCTGTTTTGTTTGGGACATTGCTTAATTGTACTTCCACCATTTCCTTATAATCTACCCATTTCCTTACTTGGGCCAATTCACTATGATGTTGATGTTGTATATGCTGCTATTAGACTTAACGAAGGTCTTTACTTGACTGAGAGGTTAATTTTGTGTTGGTGTTTTACTGTTAAGGACAATACTCATATAAGCCTAAAATAAGAGCTTCATGTTGTTGCTACTCATATCACCATTAGAGGTAGCCATGTTGAGGTACCCTTGTTCTTAGGTCAATTGGTTATTGACCCATATTTGCTGCCACCAAGAGTCAATGCATGTTGAGGTACTCTTTTTTTTTTTAATTACTGAGTTTCCATGTATTGTCTCCTCTTGATGAGGCACTTATATGTGGTCAAGTTACTCAATGAAGAAAATTTGCTTACTGAGAGTAACAATGCATTCATCATTAAACTTAAAATATCATTCATTTGTCATTCCAAACTTAGTGCTTACATAGTTCATTGCTTACCAAAATGGAGTCTTACAATGCATTCATCAATAAACTTAAAATGTCATTAATTTGCCATTCCAAACTTAGTGCTTACATAGTTCATTCTTTACCAAAATGGAGTCTTACCTGATGGTGTTTATGTTTGAGTTGCAAACTATCATGTCCTAGATAAAATTAATGATAGTTTCTCAATCAAACATCTGCCTAGGTATTTCAAAAGGGGAGTTGGATGCCTACGTCTAACATTAGTTGATCTAAATCACCTAAACATCCACAAGTAATTAAAACTTAATACACTCCTTCACCAATTCTTCTTCAGCTTGTAAATCCCTGGGTAGTGTCCCTTGCCTTCTTTGTGCTGCCTTGGCCAAGTGTGGTAGTGGGTAGTCAGTGTGTCCTTATTTTTTCATTATTTCCACCATACAAGCTTGCAAGCTTAGCCACGCATTGTCTAGTATTTCTGTTGTTTTTGCTTCAAATGCTTTTGTGACATTATTAATCAATTCATCAACTGTCATTGCTGGATTTTCATCTTGTAAAGATCGTATTGACCTAAAGAAACCTAAATCTAAGATGTTTAAATTAGGAGAGTTGGCTGGTTGTCGAGTTAACTTAATATTAAACCCATTTGATGTGGCTACCTCCATGAAATCCTTATCTTTCTCATTAAAATGAGGCTTAGCATTATCTTGTTGAATGAAAATGTTCTATCATGCAGAAGCTGGCCATTTTTGTTTAATGACTGGTATAACTAAGTTGATGAATGCTTCTTTTGTGACTTTCTTGGTGATTGATTCAATGGGTTTTGTGACTATTGTTCCAGCCACTCTGTTTTTGCTTCTCCTCTTGCTGGTTCTTCGTAAATAAATGGCCATATACCAATCTTGCCATCAAATAGAACTTCACCATTGTCTTTGTATGTTGGCCTTGAAACTGGAGCCAAAAACATAATCTTTGTAATGTATCTCTTGCTCTTACAACTTCTATATGAGAGTGCTTCATTGCTTCCAATGTAGTATCTATACTTTGGATTTGTCATATAAAACCACTTTTCATCTATGTGAATAATATGGCTCATGTATTTGAACATGACACACCTCAACAATCTATCAAAGACTAATTTACCCATTACAAAATGTAACCTAATTATATTGTGATCTTGACTCAAAGTTGGATGTATAGAGTTTATGTGAGATTTAATGAGACCTTGTTTTACCCATCTATAACAGGTAGATGGTGAATGCCCTATAGCCTTGCCCAACCTCTTCAAAGTTGTTCTCTTTGAGACATCAAGTGCCATTATGGCATCAATTGGACAAGGTATTCTTTATTTCCTTTTATTTTACTCCTTACATTGATAGGCACTTCATCTTGCCTCTATTTTTTAGCTGATGTCCATATGCTAAAAATGGTTTTCCTTGTAACATTGAACTTCACTGCAACTTCATTCATCTTACCATGTTGTGGTTTTCCGTTTTTGCAGAGACACGCAATCCTATGCCTCTCATCATCACTCAAATTTGGTTTTTTCATTGTGTAATCTCAGTTTCTCTAATTTTATGTAATTTTTTATGTAATTTCAGCTCTCAATAGGAATGTGTAAAATTATTTTTGAAGGTTTTTGAGTAGGTTTTGGTTTTGGCAGTGGAATTTGTTAGGCTTGTGGGATTTATCTGTATGCATCCCTTTAAATTTAAGGACTATAACGAATATATCATGATGAATGCTAGTCATAAAATTAAATTACATAAACAAAAAGGTAAAGAGATGAAGAATCAACCTTCGGTCCTAGCAAATTCGGCCTAAGAACAATATCGCAATGATATTCGTCTATTAGTTGCACCCAAGACGATATGAGAAATGCCCTTAACTTGTTGCTAGAAACGATCCCCAAATTTCAGTAAATAAATTAGGGTTTTTGTTTTTGTATTTTTAGATGAGAGGCAAGAATGGGAAAAAGAATTAGGTTAGAAAATTCTCCCTTCTACTCTTATTATAACCGAAAAAGAGTAGAATAAGGGGAGTTTTTTCATCTCCTAAAACTCGGCCCAAATCCCGAAATTAAGAGAGTTAAATTCTCTTTTTTTCGGTTTCATTTCCTACCCAAAAATAAGGAGATTAAATCTTCTTATTTTGGTAGTATACAAAATGTATAAAATGTATTATTTATAAATTGTCATTTAGTGAGGATCGATCCCATAACCTCTTGGTTTGAGTACCCTTACTATTACCACTATGACACATTCATCTTGTTGATTAAATATAACCGATTACATTTAATTACGAATTAACATATTAATTCGTCCAAGCTTACATCATATACATTAATTAAATATAACTTATTATATTCAATTTACTTAATTGATGATTAATTCGTCTCAACTAATATTATTTAATCGGCATTAAATAATCGTCTCATCAACACATTGACTAACTGTTTAGTCATATAAGGCATCAATGTGATTACATTTCCATAACCACATCTCACAAACACATCCTATAGGTGTGACCTTTAGGGACCAGTTGATCACCGCCATCTGTATGATAATAACGTCAAACTTTCTAGCAAGCCAACCGTTATTAGGTAATCGTTAATCAACTGATAAAATACGAAGTATACCCTTATGAACCTGTAAGAGATTTACAAATGTTATCACACTAATTTGTGGAGGACACAAGCTCCAACAAACTCCCACTTGTCCTCACAAGTGTATGTGCGATAACCGATTCTCATATCCTAAAATTTCTCCCACTCAATGTAAAACAATTTGCAAAATCTGTATTCACAAAGGTCGTATTTTACAAGTGATCTGTATCAAGAGTGGTTTCCCCGACTAGAGAGTAAATTAACTGATAAACGAATCATTGTGGACAGCGGGCCGCCCACGGGGGCGCTTGGTGAGAAGCGAAACAAGCGTTTGCATTTTGTATGGAGTCGCCACCAATTTTTATGGGAAATTGGAACCGTTCGAATACCCCGTGTCATGTCAAGACACAAAGTAGTGACATGAACACTAAGCAATCGTTACCCTTAGCATTCTATGTCTAGAATGACTCTCGTGGATGCCAATGAACACGGGTGCTCACGGAGATCTGGAGTAAGGGGTGAGGGTACGTATTAGGAAGCTCTTTTGATCGAACACCTAATCCCGCCCGCCTCGATAGCGGCCTCTACTAATGATTAGGGAAGTTATTCGTACTCGATATATCGTCGGCTATATGCATGCAATGCAACATCCAAGTTTTAATCCTAGCATGTGAGAATTAGACTAAGTCGGTGAACAAGTAGCTTATCATGTAATTAGGTCGAAGTTGGATTTAATGCTCATTTACATGTGAAAGCATACAAGAAATAAATAAAAGAAAATTACAATAATGAAAATTACAATGATTACAACGGATTAGGCGATTTATGTCGAAAATACCTTTAAAACGGATATTTTGAGAAAAAGAAATAAAAGAATAAAAGGGATAAAATTAATGAACAGGAATTAGCGATATTACGGATATTAGTTAATTAATATGTAAACTAATTAAACTACGTCAAGGCAGAAAAGGAGTTCAGAGGCAGAACTCATCCTGGAACAGCGCAAAGAGATCGCGCCCTCTGGAAGAGGCGCAGCAGTTGCTGCGTCTGTTCCAAGGGTGAATTCTGGCTGTGAAGCCGGAACTGCAAATCGTTAATGTCAATTGATGATTTTAATGGTTGATTGATAAAATTTACTCGGATGAAAGTGATTAGCATGTTAATTACATGTGAATGATGGTCATAAAAGCGATAAACATGAATGAGACTTTAATTAAACGAATTAATTACATGAGATTAATTAATGATGAAAGATCGAATGATTAATTAGTGACATCGGTGAATGAAACAAACTAAACATGATAAATTAATGACAAATTAACGACGAACATGTGAATGAACAGATGAAAACTATATCAATGACGAATCCCAGAAACTCAATATGAACAAATTGAACCTCTAAAATCCGGGTTTGAATTTAATGACGAAAACCCGTAAATATGGATTATTTAGGATTTAAGTCGGATTTGTGATGATTAAAACAAGTTAATGATGATGATTAATACGATACAATATACATGTGAATTATCAATGGCGATTATATCAAAGAATTAACGGACGAACAAATAACAAAACGAATTACGAGAGACGAGGAAGAAGAAAAGAAGCAGAATCGCGGCAGCCTCACGAAGAGGCGCAGCAGGAACTGCACTCCTTCGAAGAGGCGCAGCAGTTGCTGCGTCTTTTCTCGACGTCTGTCTACTGGAAATCCACAAAAACAGATTTTAACAAAGGGTTTTAGAAATCGATTTTAACGGTATTTTCGACATAAACCTTACAATGATGATACGATAAATAAAATACAATAAATAAAGAGAATTATACACCCTCCGACTTACATGTTGTTTTAACGAGATGAACTAAGATATCGACTAGTGAATGCTCGACGCGAATGCAAAGAGAGTGCCCTCGTAAGAGGAAAACGATTGATTAATTAAGTTGATTAAGTGTAGTTGGTCAAATTGGTCGGTCATGCAACGGAGAGGCTGGTACCCGGAAAGATCCGAGCTTACGTGGTTGGAAGTCCAAGCACGTAGGCGCCAATTAGTAAGAACAAAGTCTAGAATGCAAAGGGAGAAGAGAAGGGCGGACACTCGCGTGAGAAATATGAGGAACGAAAGCTCCTATTTATACTAATCACGTGAAGGAATAGGGTTTCGGAGACTCTTTGGAAGTAAATCTCGGAAAGATATGAAAAAGATACGTAAATCATGCAAAGAAGGGCCTGGGAAGAGGCGCAGCAGCCCCTGCGTCTCTTGGAAGAGGCGCAAAGACTGCTTGCGTCCATTCCCCAGGAGGTTTCCTCCGTGAAGAAAGATTTCGCGTTTGAGTTATGGTAGGACGGAAATAATTCGATTATCTTATGAATATTACGGGATATTATTTGCCAAAAGATAAAATTTATGAAATATGGAATAGAAATATCCGGAACATTCCAGAATATTCTGACTCGGGATTTAACGATTTTGCTATCAGAAATGGGAGACGGTTTTTGACCCGGACTCCGAATGTACTCTAATTACTGCCAAAACGACCGTATCAGGACGTAGATGACAACTAAGAGGTCGACATTTAATATTTGAGCAATCACTTGACGATAATCTTACGAACTGTCACAAATCGTTCCGCGTATCAAACATGCGGCCCAATCATCACCGGGTGGTTTGCGAGGGGTGCAGAAACGAGGTGTCTACAGAGCCCCCACTTTGACTGAGGCTTGGACAAGGCGAAAGTCAATGTATAGCCATCAGTCAATCGAAGATTACAACCGACGACTATGGCGACGCGAGGCGCTCAAGGGGTCCGAACCAAGGACCCGTCGTCGGGAACATTTTAGAGTCCGTCGACCATCGGGGAGGGTCGTTTAAAGTCCATTAGACTACGTAAGGAAGCTCGCTTGACCATAAGAAGAGACCATACCGAGATACCCCGGGTAAAGCGGGATCAAGACGCTTCGGCAAAACTCTTTGGTCTCGAAGATAACTTGGTGTCTCAAGGCATTAGGGGTCACAGGAACTTTGGTCGAACTCTGGGAAACAAGAAATATTGAAAGCAAAGCAGGACGTCGCAGAAACCGCCGGGGAATCCGTTTGCGTCGGTCTCAAGCGAACTCTTGGTGGGGAAATATTTTGACGACTAGGAACATCTTGATCGTCGTGGGAGAAATCTTGAGTGAGCAGTACTGCAAAATACTACTGCGCTGGATATAATGATCTTGAGCAATACGCAAAATATTGTCAAGGGGGATAAAATGCGGGCCGGAAGGAAAGAAAATCATCGAAACGGACCAAAAGAATATAATAGCGTTGAAGAAGAGGCGCACCAAAGATGGGCCCACAAATAACGAACACATAACGAATTTTTGAAAATCCGTATGGAGGGAACACAAGGAAGAGGCGCAGTAAGAGCTGCGTCTCTTGGAAGAGGCGCAGCGTCTGCTGCGTCTTTTCCCCAATTTGGCTATTTCTGCGTAAAAACGCGAACTCAGAAGGATTGTGTTTCATTATTTCGAAACATAATTCTTGCATTTCTCTCTCAAATCTTCACCATTTCCGTCAAGGTTGGATTCAAAAGCTTGCTTTAAACATGACTAATCGAGGTATGTGTCTTAATCTTGCATTAATCTCCTGCATTTGTCGAATTTTGAGCCGCGAGAATTAGGGTTTTCGACCCTTTTGATCGAAAATTTGGGGCTTTTCCCCCAAATGGATTTGCTTTGTCAAATTGATGCTAGAAATGGATAGTAGGTGATGTTAGGAACATAACCATGTGTTTGCTTCGAATTTTCATCGAGTTTTGAGCCTTTGAATGAATTTTGAGACGGTTTCACAGCTAGACCGTAAATTGCTTCGAAAATAGCCTTAGGATTGCCCATTGGTGATGAAATTTGATATTTGGGATCCTCGGATGATGGGTAAACTTCCTACCATCTCGGAATTTTGGTTTGTGACAACTTTTTCAGGACATCTTTTTAGGGCATAATCGTCGTTATAACGAAATGCTGCCGAATTTTCGACTCGAACCCAGAACTAGGCTTTGAGTTGGACTTGACTTGACCCAATTTATCACATGAGTGATCGGTTTGGCGGGAATATGGCCAAGGATGGCCAGAAAGGGGCGATTTCAGGGCCTTGAGGGCTCGAAAACCCCTTAACAAGGCTTGTCGTCGTATGACGCGGCCTGAATTTACTTTAACGTTGCAGGTGATGAGGCTTCTACTTCTGGGAGAGCTCCCATGGAGATAGACATTGTTACGGTTGAGGAGGCTTTAGAGCAGGCCTTCACCGCTGCGGTGATGGCTGCTGGAGACGAGACTCACGAGGAGGAGGAGGCTGCCGAGGAGGAGGAGGCCCCGAGACGGGCTAACGTCGGGCGAGGAGGTCGACAGCTGAGAGGAGCTCCTGCGTGGGCTGAGACCTGGGAGAGTAGGCACCTTGTGTGGGCTGCAGAGGGTCACCTGTCCTACAGGACGGTGAAGAGTTTGGTAAATAAGAATTCACTACTCATTACCTATTCCCTTTCATCCTTTTTTGTCCAAACTTCTTTCGAATTTCATTCAAAACTAAAGATAGATTTGTTTCAAATCATAATAGGAGGCCGGAACATCGGGTCGTTCTCGGGTTACACGACAAACGATGGAGCACTACGAGCGGCCGTCGGCGGAGGAGAGGGCCATGATCGAGCGTGGAGCGTTCGGTCCTCGGGTTCGTGTCCGGAGGGATATCGTGAAGAGGAAGTTGCGGGCTAACCTTAGCCTGGTCCGTGCTTTCTTGGATCGATTCTGGGATACGACTTCCACGTTTCACCTGCCTTTCGGTGAGGTGGGAGTTACTTTGGAGGATTACGGCATGATTTCTCGGGGTCCGCGTGCGGACCGAGGAGATGGTGTGGCCGGAGACCGCCATGAGGGCGGACTCGGCCGAGGCGAGGAGATTGATCGGCCGGAACTTATCGCCGAAGGTTGCAAAGATCCGGGTTTGGTACCCGCACCTACGTCCGAGACTACTTTGCGGGGAAGACCCCGCGCCGGGTGACAATTGATGGGAGGGAGACAGCTCCTCCTCCTTGTACAACCGAGCGAGGGCCGTCGTGGCTTTGGTGGTTCCCTGTCTTCGATTTACCTCGGAGACAAGGGCGAGAGGCTATCGACGAAGCTCCTTCCCTTTCTTTCGACCGAGTTCCCTAGGGCGTTGGGGACCGGGTCACTGCTGGTTTTGCGGTCCTCATCCGCTTTATGAGGGCCATGGTTCGTCCGGAGTTGATGGAGAAGGGGACTTCTCCGGCGCCGTCGGACCCGGATCGCCGGAGGTATGAACCTTCATTTAGACCAACGTAAATTCCTTTCTTTATCAAATCACGAAAGATCGTTATTGATTATTCATTTTACGGGCGTGGGTGTACTCTTACTTCCCGAGTCTCGCGCCCAAGAGGACGGAGCCGTTGGAGAGGGCCTATCCCGTGGTGAGGGATTGGGTCATGTGCCGGACGAAGAGCAAGCGTTCTTCTCACAATCTCACCGGCGGACGTGAACGCCCTTCACCGAGCAACGTGAGTATCCCATTTGTATTCACTTATTCTTCTTATACTTTGCTTTTTAATTGATCATAGGAATGATCTTTGCCTTTATATTGTCGCAGTGGGAGCCGGACACTGGGCGGAGTACGCTAGAGCGCCTCCTTTTGTCACCGAGGTCCTTCGACCTAGGAGCCCGAGTAGGGCTCGTGGACGTCGATGGGTCCCGTGTGGTATCCGGGCGAGCGGTTGGCTCGTCGGTGCTCTCGGGACGCGTTGACGGTTCCCATCGATCCTCCCAGAACGATGTTTAGGGAGCCTTCCGAGGCCGAGAGGAGGCGGACTTGGCTGGTGCCGATGGCGACGACCTTCTTTCTCCTCGGCGAGGACTACTCGGCGTTCCTCTACGGGAGGTGGCGATCGGCCGGTAGTGGTGAGTATCTTTTACTTTCGTTTGATTTGATTTTAGGAGTTACGACGAAAGATCATCGATTAATGAGAGCTATTTGTCTTTGCAGGAGGTTGAGGCGGCGGGCATCGAGCCCCTAGAGTACCCCGAGACCCTTGAGTACACCGACGCGAGTGGGAGGACGACGATCTCCGAGTTGCGTGACTTCGACGTAGCTGTGACGGATCGGCCTAGACGATTCGCAAAGACTCGATTCGGAGGGTAAGCTTCTGTTTATATAACTTTTGTGTAAGAACACATTTGATTGAACTTGTTCAATTTGTCGAGAATTCCTTTTGAAAATGCAGTTGCGCCATCTCGGTTCGTGGCACTATGGAGGGTGGCCAACCGGGCCGCGAGCTATCGCCATCGAGGCACTCGTCGGTGGTCGAGGTCGTCGGGTATGAACCTCATTTGATTTCTTTTGATTTTTGGTTTTTTGATTTTCGGTCTTGCTTGAATTGATTGACATGAGCCAATTTCTTGTTGTTTACTGGTGACCGCGAGTGGAGCGAGAGTTGGCCCGATCTCGGGAGGAGACGGCTCGCTTGCCGAGGGAGCTCGAGTTTCGAGACGCCGAGAATGCCGTTCTTGCGGCAAGAGTTGCTGAGTTGGAGGGCGCCCAGCTGTAGTTTTGTGTAGTTTTGTAGACTTGTACATTTTGGACATTTGATTTTGAAACATTTTTGGACTCTGTTTGGGGCGCAAGCCCCCAGTTTGCTTGGACTTTTGGACTTTGTTCGGGGCGCAAGCCCCCAGTTTGCTTGTACATTTGTATATACGATGGCCCGAGTGCCTTTTGCCTTTGGGTTGTGTTGCTTGTACCGCAGTTAGTTCTTGAACAGTTTGGTAGACAACGGTTTACGCGTCATGCCGCCGAAATTTACATAGAAATTACGCAAAACATACATTTTATACACATATGGCCATTAAATCAGCGCAAAATGAGACTCAAAAGAGCATAAGGAAAAGCAAAAATTTTGCCGGAAATGACCGGACGGTAGGGAGGGTTACCCCCTAAAAAAAAAGAAAAAAAAGGAAATCTATAAGTGTAGAAATGAAAATGTTGAAATTCGTTAAAAATGAAAACAAAAGAAAATTATTTCCTAAAAAAGAAATTTACTTCCTAAAAATAATAAAAAAAAATTATTATTTCCTAAGAATAAATAAATGAATTAAAATAATAAAAAGAAGAATTAAGTGTGATGAAAATGGCGAAGGTGTCGACGTCGCCTCGAAATGCGTGCCCGCGAATTTAGGAAACTTGAAACATGGTAAACTGCTCGTATTTACCAAAATAAAATCCCGTAGGAATAGGAAATTATTCGTTATAGAATTAGGAAAGATCCAAACGCGGAAATCGCGGAAAGTGGGAAAGTGAGCTCTGGGAAGAGGCGCAGCATGAGCCGCGTCCTTTGAATAGGCGCAAGAAAGGCGCCGCGCCCCTGTTCCCAAGCCGGTCTGTTCTGGCGGATTTTTTGGAAACAGCAATTAGTATAAATAGAAGCGTCGACGAAGCTTTAAATCATATAATTCTTCCGTCCCTTCTTCGTCTATTCACATAAAATTCCCAAAATAAACTTTCAAGAGAAAATTATCGTCATGAATACTTTGGAGATCCGCTTGAAGGAATGAACTAATGAATTTTCGAATATTGAGAAGCACGACATGGGTGCTCATAACCTTGGGTCTCTATTGAGTTTAAAACTCATTAAGGTTGTAAAACCGTACTTGGATGCTTGCCTTGACTATTGGGACCCAAATTATCATGTTTTCGCGTTCCCAGGCGGTGATATTTGTCCTTTTCCCGAAGAAATTGCTGCTATTGGTGGGTGGGACCCCGAGCATTTACCTGCCATTCCTTCTACTTCACAAGGGTATAAGAGCAAATTCAGAGACTTGCTTGGACTGACCAGACTCGAGGTGGATCGCTTAGTTACCCCGAAAGGCGTGAGAATGCTTTGGACTTTGTAGACCGATTCATTAATGTGGCCGACCCTACCGTTTCCTATGTTGCCGAAGGAGAGCATTTGGCTTTTGTTTGTTGCATATGTACGTCTTCCAAGGACACGTTGATGAAGATTTGCGAGGTGACCCTCGTCTTTTGGGTCTCATTGAGCAAATGGGGCTGCGCAGGAGCCCAGCTTGTTTATGCTTAAGGGAGATTATCTTGGGTTTGGATAATAGGAAATCCAACCGCGATCTGCCACTTTTGGGGAGTCCCGTCATCTTACAGGTAAAAGACACCTTTTTTTTTTCTTTTTTTTTTTTTTTTTATTTTTTTTTTTTTTTTTTTTTTTTTTTTTTTTTTTTTTTTTTTTTCGATGTCTAATACCTGCTTTTGGTATGTTTGGCATATGGAACGGCTCCGATTGATCGAGCCCCCAGTTCATGCACTTTTCTATCATTCCCGTATGATTGCGATGAGGACGCGGTTGTACATGGTGGACTTCACTCGGGTCTGCGACTATTGGAAGAACAAGCTGAAGAGTGATGATGGTCCGTTGATTAGGTGGGTTGTACCGTGGTGGCACCTCAAGTCTGTCACTGGAGTGTCTTCTTTGGATTCTACTAGGTCCGTGCGCATTCCGGGATTGGAGTTCATGGTATGCATCTTTTCGGAAAGATTGATGAGGCAAGTTGGGTTGAAGCAGACTATCCCGAGGCTTGATACCGTTCATGCAGATCGCTGGGCGCTTACTACAGAGTCAAGAGAGTGGGCCATCAAATGGGCCCAAAGAAACATGTGGTTCTTGAGCTTCTCCGCCAATGCTTTGTGGGTGTCGGATTCCTATCTGAGGTGGAGAAAGGCTGCAACTTCGGAAGAACGCGAAAGACTGAGGAGACGCGAGCCTGTCGACTACAAGGTGCGCGAGGGAGAGAAAGAGAAGGAGAAGCATCTGACAGAGGGGGAAGAAGAAGCTGGGTTTCAGGTCATTCATCCTTCAAAGAAATCAAAGACTACTCCTGTTGCGGAAATGGTGGTTGGCAAGAACGGAAGAGTCAGGCCTCGAGAAAGACCGTTGGTGATTAGGTCTGAAGTGGTGCAAGAGCGCCCGGCTCGAGGTCGTGACGGGAAATATGACAAGAATGACAAGGGCAAGGGGAAGATGGAGGAATAGCCCGAGTCCTTATTTATTATTTGATTATTATTATTATTGTTGTAATAAAAAGGAGGGATTTTTAGAATCCTAGCCTATTCTATTTTTATTATGTAACGTACTATTATTATTAGAATCTTAAATGAAATAAAAAGGTTAAATGGTTATGAAACCGTTGTGATTTTCTTTTATTATTCTTGTCGAATTTCAAATGCGATGCAAATGTCCTTCTATTTACATTTTAGATATAATGGGTTGAATCCCGTGAAGGATTGCCTACGTATTCACTTAAAAAAGCGAAATCAAACCCTTGCGCGTAGTTCGAGTAAATGTAAAAGAATAATTGTTCGAAGCAAGAGCTTGTAATGAACATAGAAAATAAGCATGAGCTTTTGCTTGTTCTCAAGGTGCGAATTTAGTTTATTTGATGATATGAGGACGACAAATCTGTCAAAATGCAAAAGCATGGTGACACTTAGCTTATTTCAGCTTGGCCAGGGGCCGTTTGTTTAGTGCCACAAGAGCGACACATGGGTTTACGCGAGGCGCGTGTGTGGTCCTATTCTAGGCATAGTATCGTTTTAATTGGTCAAGGTTTGTGGGATTTGAAAACTCATTCCCATCTAGGTCTGTGATTCTAACCGCACCCCCCGGGAGTATGGATTTGACTAGATATGGTCCGGCCCAATTAGGTTTGAATTTTCCCCTTGGGTCGACGGGTAAAAGAGCTCTAACCGACTTGAGTACTAAGTCTCCTTCTTTGATATTTCTTGGCCTAACCCTTTTGTTGAAAGCTCGTTTGATACGTGCTTGATATGTTTGGACATTATGCAAGGCGCGTAGCCGACGTTCATCTAGGAGGATGAGTTCTTCATATCTATCCCTCTTCCAATCGGCTTCAGGGATTTGACTTTCGAGTAGAATACGCAAGGATGGTATTTCTAGTTCGACTGGTTGTACGGCTTCCATGCCGTAGGTCAAATAGAAAGGAGTAGCCCCAGTGGGCGTCCTGACAGATGTACGGTATCCCCACAAAGCAAAGGGTATCTTGCTTGGCCAATCTCTATAGTTGTCAGTCATTTTCTTGAGAATTGTGACGACATTCTTGTTTGCCGCCTCTACCGCGCCGTTAGTCTGTGGTCTATAGGGCGAAGAGTGGTGATGCTTAATCTTGTATTTGGCTAGCAATTGTTCCGTTTCGGCTTGGAAATGTGACCCATTATCGCTAATGATCTCATGTGGGCAACCATATCGACAGATGATGTTGTTTTGTATGAATTTGGCCACATTTTTAGCCGTAAGACTAGTGTAGGAAGCCGCTTCTACCCACTTGGTGAAATAGTCGATCGCCACTAGGATGAAACAGTGACCTCCCTGTTCCTACCGGGGGGTTATCTTTCCGATTATGTCAATTCCCCATGCGTAAAATGGCCAAGGAGATGTCATCGTGTAGAGCAACGAAGGAGGGACATGTTGTACATTCCCGAAGATTTGGCAATTGTGGCAATGTCTCACGTATTTGATGCAATCGGATTCTATTGTGGTCCAATAATACCCTAAGCGTGTGATTTTCTTTGCCATCATGGGCCCACTCATGTGAGGACCACATTCTCCGTCGTGGACTTCTTCCATCACCTTTCGTGCCTGTGAATGATCGAGGCAACGTAGGACTACACCAAGAGGTGTTCTTTTGTATAATTCTCCTTGCATCAGAATGTATTGGGAAGCTAGTAGGCGTATAGCACGTTGTCCCCTTTTGTCCATATCCGTGGATAGGTGCCATTAAGCTTGAAATTTAGGATTGCTTGGAACCGTGGTTCTGTGCGATTTCCTCTTCATCGGTGATTTGATGGACATAAGCCGGCTCCGACCGTCGTTCGATACACAAGGGCATTTCCACCATGTGATCTGGCATATTTATCAAAGATGCAAGTTTCGCAAGAGCGTCTGCAAATTGATTTTCCTCCCGAGGTAGGTGTAGGTATGTTACGTGATCAAAGAATTGAGCGACTTGGTCTATCCTAGCCTGATAGGGTGCGAGGCTTTCACTTCGGATTTTCCAGATCCAAGAACTTGGTTAATGATCGATGAATCCCCTGTGTACTCGGAGGTTTTTGATGCCTAAGCTTATCGCCGCTTGTAGTCCAATGAGACAAGGTTCATATTCTCGCAAAGATTGTTTGTCGCCTCAAAGTCGAGTTTGACAAAGAATTGGTGTATGCTCACCTTCGGGAGAAATGAGCAACACTCCTATCCCAAATCCTCTCAAGTTTGATGCTCCATCAAAGTATAGATCCCAGGAGTCTACATCTGTTTGAAGTATATCCTCGTCGGTAAATGACCAAGTATCTATGGTTTGTGCGTCGTTGATAGGATTTTCTGCGAAGAATTCGACGGACGGCGCGGCCTTTTATGACTTTCAGTGGCACATATTTGAGGTCAAACTCCGAGAGCATCGTAGTCCATCTTGCCGACGTCCGTTGAGGACGGGTTTCTCAAGAGGTATTTGATCGGGTCCATTTTGGAGTATATCTTGACGGAGTAGCTAAGCATGTAGTGACGTAGCTTCTTCGTTGCCCACACAAGAGCGAGGCATGTCTTTTCGAGTTGCGAGTATTTGCACTCATATTCCAAGAACTTCTTACTTAGATAGTAAATAGCTCTTTCTTCGCTTCCTGATCCGAGCCAACATGGCACCCATGGCGGTTTTGATTCATCGTGAGATATAAACCAAGAGGTTGATCTCGTTGTGGCGGCATGAGCACCGGTGGTTTAGCCAATATCTCCTTGATTCGGTCAAACGCCTTTTGACAATCATCATCCCACATGGTGTGGTCTGTTTTCTTGAGTTTCTTGAAGATAGGCTCACAAATCATCGTGAGTTTCGATATGAATCGACTTATGTATTGTACTTTTCCCAGAATCCTCGACTTCTTTTTCTCGTTTGGGGTTGCGGCATTTCGATCGAGCTTTGATTTTAGAAGGATCTATTTCTATACGCGTTGGCTAACGACATATCCCAGGAGTTTCCCGGATGTTACCCCAAATGTGCATTTCTGGGGGTTGAGTCTCATGTTGTACTTTCGTAGCCTTGCGAAGAACTTACGAAGGTTTGCAATATGTCCCTCTCTTTCCTTGGATTTGACGATCATGTCATCTACGTATACCTCGACTTCTTTGTGCATCATGTCATGTAGGAGTGTAGTTGCGGTGCGTTGGTATGTAGCTCCGGCGTTGATCAATCCGAATGGCATTACCGTGTAGCAATACGTTCCCCATTGGGTGACGAATGCGGTCTTGTGCATATCTTCCATGGCCATCTTGATTTGGTTATAACCCGCATATCCATCCATGAAGGATAGTAATGCGTGGTCGCAGATTGTCCACCAATATGTCAATGTGAGGTAGAGGGAAGTCATCTTTCGGACTCGCTTTGTTCAAGTCCCTAAAGTCAACACAAACACGGATTCTCCCATCCTTTTTGGGTATGGGTACTATGTTAGCTACCCAAATCAGAATACTCGGAAACTTTTATGAACCCGGCTTTGAATTGCTTGTCCACTTCTTCCTTAATCTTTAGAGCCCATTCTGTTCTCATTCGTCGAAGCTTCGCATTTTGAGGTTTGAAACCCGGCTTAATTGGAATTCTATGTTCGGCGATATCCCTGTCGATCCCTGGCATGTCTTTGTAGGACCAAGCGAAAACGTCTTTGAATTCATTTAGGAGGTCTATGAAATCGGCCCTTTGGTTGAGTTCAAGGTAGTCCCTATCCTAAGTTCTTTGGGTTCTAGTTCGGTTCCTACATTGATGGGTTCGGTGTCCTCTATTACAGGTCCCCCTTCCCCTTCTTGTAATATTTCTTTGGCTACATAGGGAGGTATTTCGGTCAAGTCTGGGTCTTGGTCATCCTCGGTATCATCATAAACAGAATTGCACTCGAAAGAACACAGAGAGTAAGCGTAACCCGATTTATTCATATTAAGATTTGAGTAAATTTGAAACAAAGAAGCCAACCGATCCATGGTCATAGCGGCAAAGGGACGAAGAATTGGGGCATTTCCCGAATTACCGTGACTACTCGAGGCTAAGCTAGGAGAAACAAAGGGAGTGGGGATGACAACAGGAGTAGATTCTCTAATGACTCCTCTGACTCGACCGACTCCGACCGACTCCGACTCGAACTCTCGTCTTCTCGGGTTCTCCTTTGAACATCTCTCCTTCTCCAAGAGTGAGCTTGAAGAGTCTTCCTTGGTTGTTGGTCCATTTGATAGATTTTCTCCATCCTTTCTGTTGCTTTGTGTCGATTTTCGTGATCAATGCGGTTGGGTTGAAGCGATCGTCCGTAGTATCATAGTAATGATCTCATCCTGCGCGGCCCTAATGAATCGATCTTCTCCAAACAATAGGCTAACAGCTTGTTCGTCTAAGCAAGGTGCTTGACGGGTTCTGACGGTAGGAACCGTTTCTGGAGGAATGAAGTAGCAATCGTGAAAGATCTCGATTCCGCCTAACTTCCTTTCGAGATAATGCCAAGGTTCGGGAAATCCATGAAAGGGTTCTGAACTTCCTTCTTGAACAAAGTACCCATTTAGAGTGGGGAGATATGGTCTCATTTGGACTCCCACGTGCTTGCGATTTTGGACTTGGGCTAGCATTTCGAGAACTTCTTCTTTTGTGGGTTTGTACCCTAGTCCAAGTGGTATCCTTGTCGAGTTGCCTTACTTGTATGGTGCGAAGGTGTTCTTCTGATTTGGGTTTAAAGGCATTCCAGGGAAGTATCCCTGGGATTTGAGTATGTGGTTGACCACCAAGTTAGAGTAGGGATTATAGTATAAGGGTGCCAACTCACTTTCTATGACGTTTACACTTTGGAAGCCCCCAAGTTTGTATATGGGATCCGCAAGGACTTGATTGTTTGATTGCTTTTCGATTATGGCCTTGATGGGTGACGAAGTGATCGTCACTACTTTGCCATTTAGTGGAATCTTGATCTTTTGATGAAGGGTGGATGTTACCGCTTTGGAAGCATGAATCCAAGGCCTTCCTTAAGTATGTTGAATGAAGCTTCGATGTCCACTATTTGGAAGTTAACCTTTCGTTCAATCGGCCCCGTGGCTATGGTTAGGCTAGCAAGTCCAACCACTTTTCGTCGCGTACCGTCATATGCACTAACACCTTGATTTGTAGGAGTCCAATCCGACTCTTTCATGCCTAGTTTGTATGCCGTTTTGAGGGGTATGACGTTGACCGCGGAGCCATCGTCTACCAAGGTCATTGGCACATTTTTCTTTAGACAAATGACAGTGATGTATAGAGCAAGGTTGTGACTAGCGCCAAAAGGTGGCAAGTCTTCATCCGAGAAAGTAATAGGATTACTTAGCTTAGGTGATTCTTGGAAGACCAAGTTGACTACATCTTCAGAAGTGGAGTTATGTGCTACATTCAATTTGGCCAAAGCTTGCAAAGAAAGCTTGGCGGTGTGGAAATGAGCTTGCCACTAGTTGCCAGACTGAAAGATCAGCCTTGGTTTTTTGTAATTGCTTGAGCAAATGATCAGTGGGGTCATCTTCGTTGTCATTTGGTGTGATGACGTTGGTTGGACCGTTTTGAGTAGTGCTTTGATATGGGCGACCCGAACGAGTTAGGTGATCCACATCTTGGTCTTCACCATTTTGGACTATTTCCTTGACTAGGAGTTTTCAATGAGATATTCGTCTTCATCATCATCGGCCCAAACCCCATTGACTGCAGCTAGTTCCTTCATTCTCATGATATCACTTTCTAGTCGTATGATTTGATCGACTAGTTTATCAACCACGGTGACTACTTCTTGCATAGTGGCATTTTGAGAGAAGATCAATGGTACGCGTTCTTTAGGTATTGCATTGGGATTGCGCAAGGCCGTTACCATGTTTTCTAGTTCCCACACTTGTCTATCTACACTCCTTGCCCATGTGATGAAGTCGGAAATGGTAGGGGAGATAGTGGAGTAGAGCCTTTCTTTCTCAATTGCATGAATTTCAATTTCGGTGGGAGAAATGAGGTGTGAGCAATCTAAGGTAGATTCGTCACTTGTAATCACTAGAACTCCAAGAGGATTCTGAGTGTTGTTGGGCTTACCTCCTGGCGGAATTGGAAGTCGACCATCTTCAATCATATCTTGAAGCACGTGTTTCAACTTGTAGCATTTTTCCGTGTCGTGCCCTTTGCCCCTATGGTATTCACAAGATGAATTTTCATCCCAAAACTTGGATTTCTTTTCGGGTTCGGGAGTAGGTCCAATGGGTTGGAGTTTACCTTGTTTCATTAGCCTTTTAGAGCGTTGAGTACGTATCCCCAAGGTTTGTGAACTTCCTTGGTGGGGTAGTTTTCTTGGATGGCTCGAGAAGGTTAACCTCATCGGTCTTGCTAGTAGAGCCGTATGAACGACTTGTGGACCCTTGATATCCTCTTCCTACCGTTTTGGACAAGAGTCCTTTACGGATGTCATCTTCAATTCGTGTCCCTAATACGGTTAAGTCCTTGAAAGTCTTGATGTTTTGATATCTCAAATGACTGGCATAGATGGGTTTGAGATTATCCACGAACTTTTCCACAAGAGTAGCCTCATCCGGGCGTTCAACTAGTTGAGTACTAGTCTTCCTCCACCTACTTAGGAAGTCGGTGAATCCTTCTTTGTCATTTTGGGTAAGAACCTCTAGAGTACGCATGTTGACTTGGATCTCGGCATTATCCGCGTATTGTTTAGAGAACTCGATTGCGGCGTCCTCCCAAGTAGCGACCTTCTTGTGATCTAAAGTGTAGAACCATTGCTTCGGGATGGTGTTAAGAGATGAAGGAAAGATCCTTAAGAACATCTCGGGTTTGATGCCTTTGATAGACATGTAATTTTTGAAGGCACGGATGTGGTTCAGGGGGTTCTCATGTCCTTTGAACTTAGGGATATCCGTCATGCTAAAGTTGGTTGGTAATTTGGAATTGACGGCTTCATACTTGCGATTGTTTTCCCTATAAATGTCATCCCCCTTAAGGTACATCAATTGCTCCTCTAGGTATTGGAGTCTCTTCTCGGCTGCGGTTGTCCCTATGATTGGATTCTCATCTTTAGACTCGTCATCGGAGAAACGTAGTACTTCACCTTTAGGGGGAGGCAACCTTCCCTCTACATCAAAGATACGGCCTTCGATAAGTTCAAGGCGGTCATAGGTTTGTTCTTGAGTGATTTGCATTTGGGCTAGCGCGGCTAGGATTCGATCATTACTCTCTTGAATTTGCTGGAGGTTTGTTTCATCACTTGATCCGGGCATCTTGGAAACTGGATAAGAGATCGGCGACGAATCAAAACACGATCGACCATTCTATCACACTTGCTAAAAGAGGAAAAGTTTTGACTCGTGAAGTGGGTGTGTGCCACTTGTGTTGAGTGAGTTTTGAAGAAAGACAAGGTCTTTGAAAATGTGTGTCCTAGTCAACTGTAGTGTAGTTGTAGGAGTGGACTCGAAGTGAGGTTTGAAATGGTCTTGTGGCCCGAATTTTGACACGACAAACGGACGGAGTTTTGACCGGATTTTGCGCTAATTAAAGGCCTATTTCGAAATTCTTGTTTGAAAATAAAGATTTTGATTTTTTGAAAATTCGTCATGGTTTGTTTAGAAATGGTGATCACGCAAGGTTTACACATATTTATACAAGCATTATAACGGGATGCTGAGTGCATTTAAAAGGGTTTTGGTTTAAAGGGTGGGTTGCCATACCGAACCATCAAACCCGAAGTCTGTGGAGAGGCTCGTGCCAAACAAGAGTAAGGCCGATTCCTAGTCCATTTCCTCAAGTAGTGAAGGCCCTTGATACAAACAAGAGTAAGCATCATGGTATGGATGACGTCAATCGCTATCCATCCTTAGGCCCAAATAAGAATTAGGACCGTTTAGACGGGACGATTGGTCGAATGGGTTGGGTTGGGCCTAGGAAGGCCGAATTAAACGGTCTAGGAAGACCGAGTTATGAAAACCGACAATTGTCTTGTACAAATTATTCCCTAACCTTGTTCAAGTTTCACCCTTGGCTACACGTAAGTGTATTATCCCCAGTGGAGTCGCCAAACTGTGGACAGCGGGCCGCCCACGGGGGCGCTTGGTGAGAAGCGAAACAAGCGTTTGCATTTTGTATGGAGTCGCCACCAATTTTTATGGGAAATTGGAACCGTTCGAATACCCCGTGTCATGTCAAGACACAAAGTAGTGACATGAACACTAAGCAATCGTTACCCTTAGCATTCTATGTCTAGAATGACTCTCGTGGATGCCAATGAACACGGTGCTCACGAGATCCTGGAGTAAGGGGTGAGGGTACGTATTAGGAAGCTCTTTTGATCGAACACCTAATCCCGCCCGCCTCGATAGCGGCCTCTACTAATGATTAGGGAAGTTATTCGTACTCGATATATCGTCGGCTATATGCATGCAATGCAACATCCAAGTTTTAATCCTAGCATGTGAGAATTAGACTAAGTCGGTGAACAAGTAGCTTATCATGTAATTAGGTCGAAGTTGGATTTAATGCTCATTTACATGTGAAAGCATACAAGAAATAAATAAAAGAAAATTACAATAATGAAAATTACAATGATTACAACGGATTAGGCGATTTATGTCGAAAATACCTTTAAAACGGATATTTTGAGAAAAAGAAATAAAAGAATAAAAGGGATAAAATTAATGAACAGGAATTAGCGATATTACGGATATTAGTTAATTAATATGTAAACTAATTAAACTACGTCAAGGCAGAAAAGGAGTTCGGAGGCGTAACTCATCTCGAACAGCGCAGAGATCGCGCCCCTGGAAGAGGCGCGGCGATTCTTTGTCGCGTCATTCTCAAGGGTGAATTTCGGGCCGTGAAGCCGAATCGCAAATCGTTAATGTCAATTGATGATTTTAATGGTTGATTGATAAAATTTACTCGGATGAAAGTGATTAGCATGTTAATTACATGTGAATGATGGTCATAAAAGCGATAAACATGAATGAGACGGAATTAAACGAATTAATTACATGAGATTAATTAATGATGAAAGATCGAATGATTAATTAGTGACATCGGTGA
Organism: Silene latifolia; assembly: GCF_048544455.1. Taxonomy (NCBI): domain Eukaryota; kingdom Viridiplantae; phylum Streptophyta; class Magnoliopsida; order Caryophyllales; family Caryophyllaceae; genus Silene; species Silene latifolia. The sequence continues at coordinate 225,462,599 of NC_133534.1, forward strand.
ATGAAACAAACTAAACATGATAAATTAATGACAAATTAACGACTTAACATGTGAATGAACAGATGAAAACTATATCAATGACGAATCCCAGAAACTCAATATGAACAAATTGAACCTCTAAAATCCGGGTTTGAATTTAATGACGAAAACCCGTAAATATGGATTATTTAGGATTTAAGTCGGATTTGTGATGATTAAAACAAGTTAATGATGATGATTAATACGATACAATATACATGTGAATTATCAATGGCGATTATATCAAAGAATTAACGGACGAACAAATAACAAAACGAATTACAGAGGACGAGGAAGAAGAAAAGAAGCAGAATCTGCGCGAGCCTCACGAAGAGGCGCAGCAGAATCGCGCTCCTTCAAGAGGCGCAGCAGTTGCTGCGTCTTTTCTCGACGTCTGTCTACTGGAAATCCGCAAAAACAGATTTTAACAAAGGGTTTTAGAAATCGATTTTAACGGTATTTTCGACATAAACCTTACAATGATGATACGATAAATAAAATACAATAAATAAAGAGAATTATACACCCTCAGACTTACATGTTGACGGAACGAGATGAACTAAGATATCGACTAGTGAATGCTCGACGCGAATGCAAAGAGAGTGCCCTCGTAAGAGGAAAACGATTGATTAATTAAGTTGATTAAGTGTAGTTGGTCAAATTGGTCGGTCATGCAACGGAGAGGCTGGTACCCGGAAAGATTCGAGCTTACGTGGTCGGAAGTCCAAGCACGTAGGCGCCAATTAGTAAGAACAAAGTCTAGAATGCAAAGGGAGAAGAGAAGGGCGGACACTCGCGTGAGAAATATGAGGAACGAAAGCTCCTATTTATACTAATCACGTGAAGGAATAGGGTTTCGGAGACTCTTTGGAAGTAAATCTCGGAAAGATATGAAAAAGATACGTAAATCATGCAAAGAAGGGCCTGGGAAGAGGCGCAGCAGCCACTGCGTCTCTTGGAAGAGGCGCAAAGACTGCTGCGTCCATTCCCGTGAGGTTTCCTCCTCCGTTGAAGAAAGATTTCGCGTTTGAGTTATGGTAGGACGGAAATAATTCGATTATCTTATGAATATTACGGGATATTATTTGCCAAAAGATAAAATTTATGAAATATGGAATAGAAATATCCGGAACATTCCAGAATATTCTGACTCGGGATTTAACGGTTATCGAGTAAAAATGGGAGACGGTTTTTGACCCGGACCGAATGTACTCTAATTATCGCCAAAACGACCGTATCGGACGTAGATGACAACTAAGAGGTCGACATTTAATATTTGAGCAATCACTTGACGATAATCTTATGAACTGTCACAAATCGTTCCGCGTATCAAACATGCGGCCCAATCATCACCGGGTGGTTTGCGAGGGGTGCAGAAACGAGGTGTCTACAATCATCATTCGAGCATGGTCATGCATTTCAGTTACAACTCCTCGAGTGGCCCTGAGAAATAACTATACCTGATAAGGGTTGGATATTTTCCTCAACTCGAATCCTGCAGATGTAAGCACGTATGAAATGACCCAGAAAAAATCTACTTAGCCTCCGATTCAGGCGAGATCGTGAGAAAGAAACCAAAGTCACCCAAAAGCGCCTTAATCTCAAGAGACAGTCGATAGTCAAAAGAATCGACTCTAGGAACACAATGGATGTCCTATCCACGACCTGGCACCGAATGTTTTTAAACATTTAGGACTCCATTACGTTGTCACAAAAATTTGTCCTACGAGGTATCGTTATAATCTCGCATTTGTGATCGATCAGTCAACAGTTTGACTTATGGCTCGTTGAACCCGCCATCAATCGATCGCACAATATAATAGCCGAGTTATCGCTCTTGTAGGCGATTACGGACCAAAACAAAATATAATGTAATTCAGTTCACTTTGTGGCGTTCAAAGTTGTCGAGACAATCCACATGAAAAACAAAATATTATAATAAAACGATGAAGTTATAAATAGTATATGAAAAAGATAATGTATCAAATTCATAATCAACTACTACAACTCAGGAACACGTTTAATTCCCATGGAAATAACGTGCCCTTCATGCTTATCAAAATTCAACGGTTTAGTGAGAGGGTCCGCGATGTTATCATCCGTCCCAATCTTGTCAATCACTTTCTCTTCTTGCTCCACGTAATCACGGACCAGGTGAGCTTTCCGATGTATATGTCTAGATTTGTTGCTAGACTTTGGCTCCTTAGCCTGTAAGATGGCACCTCTATTGTCACAATAGATGGTGATCGGTTCATTCGAACTAGGAACTATCGTAAGTCCTTGTAAGAATTGACGCATCCATATCGCTTCCTTAGTGCTTCCGAGCGGCATAGTACTCGGATTCAGTGGTAGAATCGCTACAACACACTGTTTGGAACTCTTTCGGTGACCGCAAGCACCATTAAGAGTGAAGACGAACCGTGACCGAGATTTTGAATCATCTCGATCCGTTTGGAACCTAGCATCCGCAGAATCGATTGCGATAGCTTAAGATCGCCTCCATAAGTCAATACCTATCCTTAGTCCTCCGTAGGTACTTAAGGATATTTTTAACAGCCTATCCAAAGTGTGTTTCACCTGGATTTTTTGGTACCGACTCGTCATACTCAATGCATATGCCACGTCTGGACGTGTGCATATCATGGCATACATGATTGATCCTATTGCAGATGCATAAGGAACACGACTCATGCGCTCAATCCCTTCAGGCGTCGTGGGTGACTGAGACTTGCTCAACTGCATCCCAGACGTCATTGGAAGGTTCCCCTTCTTGGAGTTGGTCATGCTGAACTTCTCAAGAATCTTATCCAAATAAGACTCCTGACTAAGTGATAACGTCCGTCGTGATCTATCTCGGTAGATACGGATTCCCAAAATGCGTTGTGCCTCACCCAGATCTTTCATCTGGAAATGGTTCTTCAACCATTCTTTAACCGAAGATAGGAGAGGAATGTCATTCCCAATCAGGAGTATGTCATCGACATACAATATCAAGAATACAATCTTGCTCCCACTCGACTTGATATATATGCATGGTTCTTCGACTGATCGAGTGAAACCATACTCTTTTATCACCTGGTCGAAACGATGATTCTAACTCCGAGAAGCTTGCTTAAGTCCATAAATGGAACGCTTAAGCTTGCATACTTTCTTAGGATGTTCAAGATCTATGAAACCTTTGAGTTGCACCATGTATAACTCTTCCTCCAAATAACCGTTTAAGAAGGCGGTGTTCACATCCATTTGCCAAATTTCATAATCATGAAAAGCGGCAATCGCTAAGATTATCCGAATGGAACGTAGCATGACTACAGGTGCAAAAATCTCATCATAATGCAATCCGTGCACTTGAGTGAAACCTTTTGCCACTAGTCGTGCCTTATAGGTATCTGGTTGCGCGTCTACAGAACGCTTTATTGTAAAGCCATTTGCACTGTAGAGGTTTTACCTTATTAGGTAAATCAACTAGATCCCATACGTCATTCTCATACATGGAGTCCATCTCGGATTGCATGGCTTCGAGCCATAGCTTTGAGTCGGAACAGGCCATAGCACCTTTATAGGTAGCGGATTCATTACTCTCTAGGAGTAAAACGTCATTCTCCTCGACCATACCAATGTATCTGTCCGGAGGATGAGAGACTCTACCCGACCTTCTAGGTTCTCTCAGAATGTTAATCAGTATCATCGTTGGAGGAACAACTTCCTCCATCTGTTCCTCGGTTGTTGGTTCTGGAATCTCCGACAACTAGAAGGTTCTATTACTTGTCGTGTTCTCGAGGAATTCTTTCTCTAAGAACGTCGCACTAGCCGCAACAAAAACTCGATGTTCGGTAGGCGAATAGAAGTAATGACCAAATGTTCCTTTTGGATAACCTATAAAGTATGTCTTGACCGATCGCGGGCCGAGCTTATCCTCGTGTCTCCACTTGACATAAGCCTCGCAGCCCCAAACCTGAATAAAGGACAAGTTAGGGACCGTTCCCTTCCACATTTCATATGGAGTCTTGTCGATGACTTTAGTCGGACTTGGTTAAGTATAAGAGCAAAGCGGTGACAAAGAGCAAAACCCCATAATGAATCGGCACTACCGTGTGACTCATCATGGATCGAACCATATCAAGTAAGGTTCGATTTCTCCGTTCGGACACACCATTTAATTGAGGTGTTCCAGGTGGAGTTAACTGTAGAACGATTCCACAGTTTTTAAGGTGTTGATCAAACTCATTTGAAAGATATTCGACACCCCGATCTGAACGGAGTGCTTTAACCTTTCTACCCAGTTGGTTTTCAACCCTGTTCTGGTATTCCTTGAATTTCTCAAAGGACTCACTTTTATGCTTCATTAAGTAGACATATCCGTATCTACTCAAATCGTCCGTGAAAGTGATAAAATATCTATAGCCATCTCTAGAGGTAATTGACATAGGTCCACAAACATCAGTATGTATGAGTCCTAATAGGTCACTAGCGCGCATTCCAACACCTTTGAAGGAAATTCGAGTCATTTTGCCAGTGAGACATGATTCACACGTGCCATATGTAGAAAATTCGAATGCGGGAATAGTCCCATTATCGACGAGTTTCTTTACGCGTTTCTCATTTATGTGTCTCATTCGACAATGTCATAGATAGGTTTGATCTTTGTCACCAACCTTAATTTCTTATTATTCATGTGTAATACTTCTGTGGTTTGATCTAAGATGTAAATTCCATTCATGGAAACCGCTTGCCATAAATCATTTCATTGAAAGAGAAAATACAGCTATTATCCTTTATTAAAAATGAAAATCCGTCTTTATCAAGTACGGAAACTGAAATAATGTTCTTAGACAAACTGGGTACATAGTAATAGTTATTTAAAAATAACTCAAAACCACTAGGGAGTTGGATTACATATGTTCCCTTCGAGACAGCAGCAACTCTAGTTCCATTCCCGACTCGCAGGTCCACATCACCCTTTCCGAGAGGTGTGATGTTTCTTAGACCCTGCAAATGATTACACAGATGAGAACCACAACCAGTATCAAGTACCCAAGTTCCGAAACTTGCATGGTTAATCTCAATCATATGAATATAAGATGACATACCAACAGGAATGACGCGGCCTGCTTTGATGTCCTCACGGTACACGGGACAGTTCCTCCTCCAATGTCCAGTCTTGTGACAATGGTGGCACTCAATGTCACCGCCCTTCCTCTTTGCCTTGCCCTGTGAGCCACTAGTCTCACCGAGCCCACTCTTACCATTTCCTGGCTTCTTGAATTTTGGCTTACCTACAGCTAGGTCGCCTGGAACTTTGCCCTTACCTTTACCCTTGTTGGAAATCGTGAGAAAATCCTGCTTCATGCTCCCACTCAATTTCATATCCTTCTCGATCTGTACGAGAAGGGAGTGTAGCTCATGAGGACTCTTTTTCAAGTCATTCATGTAGTAGTTCGCCCTGAAAAGGGCAAAACCATCGTGAAGAGAATGAAGCATTCGGTCAATGACAATGCTCTCACTGATTTTGCAATAAAGTGCCTCCTACTTCTCGACATTCTCAATCATGTTAAGAATGTGTGGGCTAACCGGTTGGCCCTTTTGGAGTTTCGCATCAAAGAAGCGACGGGTATGCTCATAAGTAACGATCCTCAGTGCTTTTGAGAACTCGTTAGTGAGCGTGGTGAAAATATTGTTCGCACCTTGGGCAATGAAGCGTCTCTGCAAATTGGTTTCCATTGCAAAGATGAGTACGTTCTTTATCGCACCCGCTTCCATAACGAAATCACTATAAGCAATTGACTCGTTAACTCCCGCATTGGGGGCTGGTTTGACTGGTATTGGCTCAGTTAAGTACTTGAGCTTACCGTCAGCAATGGCAGCATTCCGTAGTGCTGCCTCCCAGTCCGCAAAGTTGGACCCATCATTCTTGATCGCGTGTCCGATTCATGTTGTCCATAAAAACTTTCACCAGGACTCGCGTCCAAGTGTGGCACTAGGCATTGGGATTTCGTTATTTCCAGCCATTTGTTGTAACAGTAATATAAACGTGTTCTACACTGCGAAAAGAAGAATAAATAATAAGCATTTGCATCGATTTTAATTTAAGTCTAATGAACTAGTGTCATAACGCGAAGACTCAAAACATTTATACAATTGACCTTCCTCAATAATATATAAATGATCCCAAGACTCAATTATCTGTAAATTGATAAGCCAACCTTTTGGCTAATTCTACTGTTAGAATTCTTGGTCGATAAATTTCTGTAAATTCCATCTTTAGTCCATCATAATCACGAGAAACTCTTCGGACTATAATGTTGAGATAAACTAAGTCAACACAAACTACTTACCCAACGTAGAAGGGGTCATATTATGCCTACCGACGAAGAAGGGATTCATAGTTGTTTGCTCTTATAAAGACTAATCTCAATTTCCGTTTTAGAGGAAGATCCCATCAACTTTATTTTAATTCATTTTAAGTGAACTAATATCTAGCATGCGTGAATGAATAAACTAAGGTGATGGCTTAATAAACATGTGACATCTGTATGTCTATGAAAACTAACATACAACCTATATGTGTCAATTTTCATGCATTTTAGTAGTAGGTGGTTTGGTTTTAGGCGGAATATGATGCATAAACTATCATGTGAATGAAAAGCAATAGGAATAAAAAACGTAAAAACAATAAAAAAGTCCTAGTGTGGCCTATCCTATCAAAATGAACATTAAATACAAATTTGGAATCCATCCTTGGACCCGAGAAACTTGTCTCGATGTTCCATCTTGATCCATGTAGCGGGAGTGAGCTCCAATCTCCATCTTTAGTCTTCTTTGAAAAATACAATAAATAAATTTACATAATAAACCTATTTATTACATTCTAATTTCAAAACCCAAAAACTAAAGAAAAATAAAGGAGATTCGAGATCTCATAGTTAAATAAAAATTATGTTTCCTTCATTACGAAAACATAATTAACTAAGGCCACACTAAGTATTACAAATTACAACCGATTGCAAAAATACGTAAATAGATTCATTCAACGATTCATTCAACAAAAGAAAAGCATCAACTAAAAAAATAAATATGCAAGACATACTTATTTAATTATGTTGATTAATTTTATCCAAACCACCTATTTAATTGATCAAATTAAGTGACAATTCCTCAATTAATCACAATAATTTTAATCTTAATTCATATTAAACTTGTAATATGAATTTAATCCATCAATATTGTAAACTGCTTTAAAATAATTAGGTATCTAAGAATTATGAACAGCTTCACAATTATTTATCATACATTGCAAATTTAATGTATAATCATTCTAGGCCAAAACAAAACAAAACAAAAACGAAAACAACCCTTTTTTTTTTATTGGTCTCGGCATTCCCAAAAAAAAAAACAGAAAAAAAAAAATTTATAAAAAAAACTCCCGGCATAATTAAAACAGCCCGGTTTTTTTTTCTTTCACGGTTTTTCTGTAAAAACCGAAACAAACAAAAAATTTTTTTTTTTTTTTTTATAATCTGCCCACTGTGAACAGTAACCGAAACAGAAAAAAAAAAAAAATTCACGGCTCAAATTAAAACAAGAACCCTAATGCCTCCCTTTTTTTCTTTTGCGGCAAAAATGCCCTAAAACAAAAATTCGATGTAGAAAATCGTTTATGGTTGCTATTTAGAACATGATTAGCATATGAATTAATAAAACATGATTAACTGTATATGCCAAAAAACTATATAGCAAAAACAATTTTTATATCATCAACATGACGATTCTATTTGCATTTTAACTTAATCTTCATTAAATCAAAATCTACCAATTCTTCATATGATAATTTTAACTGATTAAAACAACAATATGAAAAATAAAATTGGAAATAAATCATCAAACAAAAGAAAAAAAACGAAAAACAGACGAGAAAAAAAAACACCTCTCGGCAAAAAAAAAATTCAGCCGAAATCCTTTTTTTTTTTCAAAATTCCTTTTATTGTTTACATACAATTTTTATGAAAATCATCAAAATAAAATTCGTGGTCCTGGCTCTGATACCACTTGTGGGATTTATCTGTATGCATCCCTTTAAATTTAAGGACTATAACGAATATATCATGATGAATGCTAGTCATAAAATTAAATTACATAAACAAAAAGGTAAAGAGATGAAGAATCAACCTTCGGTCTTAGCAAATTCGGCCTAAGAACAATATCACAATGATATTCGTCTATTAGTTGCACCCAAGACGATATGAGAAATGCCCTTAACTTGTTGCTAGAAACGATCCCCAAATTTCAGTAAATAAATTAGGGTTTTTGTTTTTGTGTTTTTAGATGAGAGGCAAGAATGGGAAAAAGAATTAGGTTAGAAAATTCTCCCTTCTACTCTTATTATAACCGAAAAAGAGTAGAATAAGGGGAGTTTTTTCATCTCCTAAAACTCGGCCCAAATCTCAAAATTAAGAGAGTTAAATTCTCTTTTTTTCGGTTTCATTTCCTACCCAAAAATAAGGAGATTAAATCTTCTTATTTTGGTAGTATACAAAATGTATAAAATGTATTATTTATAAATTGTCATTTAGTGAGTATCGATCCCATAACCTCTTGGTTTGAGTACCCTTACTATTACCACTATGACACATTCATCTTGTTGATTAAATATAACCGATTACATTTAATTACGAATTAACATATTAATTCGTCCAAGCTTACATCATATACATTAATTAAATATAACTTATTATATTCAATTTACGAATTGTGATTAATTGTCTCAACTAATATTATTTAATTGGCATTAAATAATCGTCTCATCAACACATTGACTAACTGTTTAGTCATATAAGGCATCAATGTGATTACATTTCCATAACCACATCTCTCAAACACATCCTATAGGTGTGACCTTTAGGGACCAGTTGATCACCGCCATATGTATGATAATAACGTCAAACTTTCTAGCAAGTCAACCGTTATTAGGTAATCGTTAATCAACTGATAAAATACGAAGTATACCCTTGTGAACCTGTAAGAGATTTACAAATGTTATCACACTAATTTGTGGAGGACACAAGTTCTAACAAGGCTAGTAGATAATGTAATGTTTGATAGGTTACTTAACCTAATTTTATTGATTTGATGTGTTTTGGTGGGAAATTCAAAAGCTCATTTTCCCACTCTTTTTGTAAAATATCTACTTTCACTCACATTTCCCTCTCGTTATTAGCAAAACCATGAAGAGGATTGTTTTGGTGGGAAGATTTAGCCATGACCCCACATCTTAAAAAATCTGCTTTATTTGATAATTATACACACAAGTTGCATCTAATCTCATTGTCTTGGTTGTTGTACCAAATGGAAATGGGTAGATAATTGTAGAATGGAGGAAGTATTTTTTTTTTCTTGAATTTTTTTTTGTGAAAGATGTCATGAAAATAAGTGTAAATGTTTTACTTTTATAATCTAATAATTTTTATTCTCCAACTTATTTTCCAAACTTTGACCTGCCAAAAGTGAATGGGATGAAAATAGATTTGTGGAGGGAGTACTATTTTAAGCAATAGAATTTGCAAATCCACATAATTTTATCGGGCTTATTTGCTAATATTTATTGGGCTGGGGTGAATAGTGAATTGAATTAAGCAAGCTAACTGTATAAAGGAGCAAAGAGTCAAATATACTTTCTCGATCCCGCTTATTTGTTTGGCTGACACTTGAAAAACACAGGAATTGGAAAATCCCATGAATTGCAAAAACATAGGTTGTTTGGTTGCCATATTTTTTGGAAAATGAGGGAATTAGAAGTTCCCAGGAACTTCCAATGCCTACATGATATAGGAATTGGCTTACCTACTCCCCCCAAGGTCATTGGAAGTTCCCATGGAATTTAATTCCTACATGAGCAACCAAACACTTTTGTCAAATTCACCCGAATTGGATCCAGGAACTTAATTCCCATGAAATTGAAGTTCCTAGGAAAATTAAGTTCCTTGATCAACCAAACGACTCTTGGACTTGTTTGGTTGACATAAGGGAACTAAAGATCCCGGGAACTTCAAGTTCACATGAATTTCCAATTCATGTGAATTTCCAAAAAGTGTTTGGTTTGCATGTGGGAAGTTAATCCATGTGGGAAGTTCCAATGACCAAGGGGGGGCTTGGTGAATGACTTCCCACATAATGGAGGAAGTAGATTCATGTGGGAAGTTCTACTTCCCATGATTTTGGCAACCAAACAACATCATGGTTTTACACTTCCTAGGAAGTTTAAAATCCCATGATTTTAATGGGTAACCAAACAAGCCCTAGACTAAGGAAAGATGGGGAGTAATTATTACTCCCTCCATTCAACTCTACTTTGCAAGTTTGCTTTATCACGTTTGCCAACGCAACTTTTACGCGATAAGTGCATATTAAAAACATTTCTAAAATAGAAAGACAAACAATTGACCAAATTGAAATAGATAAATAAATGACGGGACGGGAGAGAGAATATATATATAGACGTATGATTTAAAGTATCAATGAATTTTTTTTTTTTTTTTTTTTTTTGTCTAAACCATCCGGTAATCTGAATTACATTGAGCCGATTAGTCCGGATTTTGGGGCGTGTCCAAGAATTACGGTATTTAAACCTCTCCCAATCGCAGTTGTAGGGGATCGATCCGCAAACCTACCTACCAAGGATGATCCCATGCTACCACTGCGCCAACCAACTATTGGTTGTACGAATGAAAATATGAAAAGGGAAGATTTCGAGAATAGAAAAGGTAGGCAGGCTAGGGTTCATATAAATTGAGAGTTGGTAGAGCTGTGAAATACATGGAGTTACCCCAATTTGATCACACCCCTTACTACTGGTAAGTGGTACCTACCTACTTTCCTTTCGCTTCTCAATTCGCAACCATTGAATTCTTCTTCATTTTTTATATTTCCTTATTTATATTATATTCTGCACAACAGAATTGGAGTATGATTTGATTTGATTTGATAAAGATGAACAATTGAACATGATTGATTAATCTATGTATGTATGTGTTGCTTTTAAATCGGAGTATCGGACCTCCGAAAATTGGCAGTGCATGGATTAATCTAACTCACCTAGCTTGGTTTTTGGTAGTGAGGAAAACATCTACAACCTTTGCAAGAAACTTTCTTCATCCGGGATCGCAGATGCTCAGGCTTCTCATCTTTTTGTTGTTTTTATATCTAATCATAATAAACAGGCATGTCCCTCCACCTTCTTTGCTCTCTTGCTTGGAATGGGAGTAGTTATTAAGGGAGTAATGAAGCTAAAATATAGTGTAATAATCACTCCATTAGGGGAGTAATTGTTCGTAATGGAGGTAATAATTCCACCCTCCACACACCACCAATCTCCTCCTATTTCTTCTTATTTTAGCTCTCATTACTCTCATTCGAAGCAAGCCCTATGTGTAATTCTCAGTTGAATTTAAGATGCAAGTGAAAACAACGTTTGTGGATTTACAGTGACACAAATTTAACTCGTATATTTGCAGTAGATCCCACTCTGGCATCAGAAGGCCAGCCATAGGGCTGATGGCGTTATTCTTTGGGACTACCATGTCATCTGTGTACAGGTAGGTAACAACTCTTTTTCTTATTCTCTTTTTTTTTTTAGATGAATCATTCATTGTGTGAGGACTGAGAAGAGTATTTGACTGATTTGCTATTCTGTTCGTTTTACTTGGATTGTTGCTGGATGGATAACTTGTCTCATCTTAATATAATTTCTTTCAGATAAAAGGAAGCGGTGACGCTCCTCAAGTATGGGATCTGGATTCCACTCTTGCATTTCCTTCTCCTCTACCATCCTATGTGGCACAAACTTTCCAGCCATCATTTCAACTTTTTCCTGAGTACCAGAGGTTTGCAATCTTTACTTGAATTCTTTCCTCTTACGAGTATTTTTGATAAAACAAATTATTTTGGTGCTCTTCTCTATGCTGGCCATGACCAATGACTATCCATAACAATTTGGGTTGCTTGAACAGATTTTACCGCATAGTGCATGCTCCCATTTTCCTGCGCAGTTTTGCATCTGATAGAAGGCACATGAAGGATCCTAATGGAGAGTGGACTGCTCAGCCACCTTCTTATGACCCAATAATTGCTCAAGGTATGCGAAAATCATTACTTATTATACAGTTGCCCCTCTTTTCTTGTCTTTGTATGGTGTAACTTACTCATAGGTAACTAATGTGAGAATGCTAGAATTAGGTACTGAGTAATTCTCAGTTGGCAAAGATGTATTCCCAGTAGTGTTTAGGTGCAAGCTCTTACTTTGTTGCTCTAAGTTAATTACTCCTAAGTCCTAACTCTTTCAGCATTCACTTACTTTTGCGTAGATGGAACAATCCACAACCTGAACGAGTACATGGAAATTCACAGTGGTGACGCCGTTCCTAAATTAGAAGCCAAAGTGGTAAATGCAGTAAGTGAGGAGAGGCTGGGTGTGGTGGTTAATGAAAATCAGCTGCAACAATTCTTTGCTCATGCTTCCTCCGTAACTCCTCATTCATGAACGGATACATTGTGCAATGCAGATAAGTGCTTTTGAGGGAGGAATGCTGTATACATTCTAATTTAGTTCCAACAGCCTGTGCAAGTTTATATTTTGATTCTTTTATGGTTCATATAATTAAAGAATGGTATTGAGGCTGATTGTGTTTTTAATGAACAAGAACATATTTCTATTACTGGGGGCGGAATTCTGTATCCATCGAACAAATTGTTAACTGCAATACCAACAAACTTATAAGTATTTGTCTTAAATGTTACTTTTCTTTAATTACTCCGTACTAATCAGCAAATTAACATCTTTTTTCTCTTTCTTCCGTTTTCTCTCAGTTTCAATTGCATCATCACTCCCTTTCTGTCTTTGATTATTGTAATACAGTTGACACTTATTTTGTTTAATTGAGTAATATTTAATGTCTTATATTATTAAGTTTTTGCTCTGTAAGGTATAAGACCAGATTAGATCAATTATGGTTGACTCAACCAAACTAGAATTAGTGATTAATGAAAGACTCAACAATTTTTTTAAAAAAAGAGAGTTTATTCCCACCAGTCCACTAACTTGAAATTTCCTACTATATTGCTAAGCTTCAATGACCCTTTCTCCTCATTACACTAAAATAAAAGAAAGACCTTTCTCCATCTTCTGCTTTCTTTGCCATTTAATCCCTATCTGTTTCACTGTTTGCCTCGCAAACAAGTAAGGCAGTAACCATCATTCCGTCACAATTCCTTTCATCATTTAGGTATGTTCTCCGGTTTGCTCTTTTCTTTATCTTCATGTTTACTTTGGTTCGGTCTTTCATTTTAGTTGTTTCCTGAATTTATTTCGTTGATCTCTGGTACTTCGTATTATATGTGAATATGTGATCATGCAGTTTTCTTAACTTTCATGATTTTGAGACCTTTGTCTACCTTATCTCTGGAATTACGTGTAATTGCTACCCTTTCACAGACTTATACTATGAGTCAAAGCCTCGTTTCTTTATACCATCTGACCGCCTCTGCTTGAGCTTAGGTAGAGCTACTGATGCGCTGGCTTGCCTATCTTTTGTAGCTCGATTTTCTTCCGGGTATTTTTTGCTTGTTCAGGTAGCCATTATTTCTGCCATAATCACCATGTTGATTTAGCTTTGAAAAACTGACTCGCAGCTTTCACCTCCTCTGTTTTTCCCATAAAAGCAGAGGCTTTTTGGTCAGTTGGAATTGGGGACAGAAAAATTACTCCTCTCCTGAAAATGTTTGTTTGTGCTGCTTCCATTATCTAACGCGATGAGTGGACATGTCTTTTGGCTAGCAAAGAACTTATTACTTATACTTTGGTTTTTATACAATCTGAGCTTGCTGAAAGAACGACCTGCTATTAGAAACTACTAGTGATATGAAGATATTGAAATTACAGGCTTTTAATTGAGTTGAAGTTGTAAGTCCTGTAATTGTGTAGTTGCTGTGTTGATGTCTGGTTACTCAGAGCTTTGGTGTCAGGTGATCAAGGACCTCAGGAATGTCGACTGCTACGAAGGCGTTGGATCCTGCTTTTCAAGGAGCGGGTCAGAAGCTGTATCCTTGCTTAGTACAGCCCGATGTGCTTACACCTATTTCTTGTTTTTCTTCCTTTTTTACTTAGAGTATCAATGCTGTTGCGAGGTCGATGCAATTTTTATGTTAGAGCTATAACTATTATTCACAAAGTTGATCCAACCTTGGATGCAATGACGAGAGACAGTTTCCTTCATCATACCAGTTATGCTGTCCTCATCCTCATTTTGTCAATCTCAAAGTGAATGAATCCTTTTGTTGGGAATTCACGACTCCTAAGTCCTAATTAAATAATCGTTTGTTGGGTCAAATTTAATAAAGAGTAATCCCATTTAAAAGTGAATTGTAACCCATTCAACCCACAAGTTTAAGCCTATTAGTGAGGGTACAACCACACTTATTATAATTTATAAACTACCCAAATAGGGTAAACTACTCAACATCCCTCTTAGGGGTGGCAAATGGGTCAATCGGGTCGGGTATGAGTTGGGTCAGTTTGGGTCGGGCCATTTCGGGTTTGACATACATTTCAGGTGGGGTTGGGTCGAGTCATTTCGGGTTCCGAGTCAATTTCGGGTGACCTGTTGTTAAGGTCACTTTTGGGTATGGGTCATTTTGGGTCGGGTCGTTTTCGGGTCAATGATTAAAACACTTTAGTTAGTACTATATAGATTAAGAAATACTATTTATTAGGAATTGTTATAATTAATGACACTCTTTGGGATGCATATAATATTAATATGATTTAGTACTTGTCGTTTCGGGTCATTTTGAATCGGGTCACTTATGGGTCGGGTCTTTTCGGGTCAGGTCATCTTGGATCGGGTCAACATTGGGTCAATCGAGGTTCAGGTCGGGTTTGGGTCAATTCGGATTCCGGGTCATATTTGGGTCAACCAAGTTCGGGTCACTTTCGGGTTTGGGTCAGCCTTATCGGGTCGGGTCAGCTTTGTCAGGTCTAATCCCTCCCTTGCACGATTTCATTTAACTCTCCCGTGAGATCAGCAAACTCATCTTTTATTACATGCCACTCAATCAGGAGAAGTCTTGCTTAAGACCGTCTTAACTTAAGATGTCTCACAACCTCTTTTTATTTCCACCTTCATTATAATCCGTTGTGAGAACCGTTTTTTAAGCTAAAACCGTATTAAACAATAATTGGTGTTCGATCAGTTGATCACCACCGTACAGAGTATCACAAGATGTCTATCTTACACTTGCACTACACCAGCCCCATCATTTGTTCTTACCATTGTTGGGCCAGAATTAGAGTTGGCTAGCCCCATTTATTAGTCCAACCCAAAAGTTTAAGCTCACCATTGTTGGGCCAGCTTTCACTTCTTCTTCTTCCCTCCGACCAGATCAAAGGTAACATAAGGAAAATTGGAGTATTTAAGAAAAGGTTAAGAAAGTGAGGGTAAAAGTGGGAAAAAATAGTGGACCATATAATTGTGAGTTGATAAGTAGAGTATGTGATGACATTTTGTGTAAATATCAAATAGGTATAAGGACAACTTAATAATATTATGGCCAAATAAAAAATGTTACAATTGGTTTGGATCGTCCATTTAGAATAAGTGCTATATTTGGTATGGGTTGTAGGGTGTATATCTTTATACTTGGCAAAGCTAACCTGTTTTTGGGAAGGATTGTTTTATTTCATTAATAAATAAAAGTTCTCAGGTGCAAATATAACCATTACCATTAGTCAACCAAACTCATGAGCACTTAAATCAATCGATAAGGAATTATTTTAGCTTAACTAGAAATTTCGTCAGTGTTAAAACTCATAAGGGGAGGCTTTATCGCCCTAGTGACCAACTGAACTCGAATCCGGACTAAATCGGTTGGTCTATACCAAAAAACAATTAGACAAGCAAATAAAGCGTGACTTTATTCATCCTAAGTTCGACATTAGACGTATCAATTTAACTACTACAATTGTATCATTGTAGTAGTTAAATTGGTACGACTGATTTTGATTTTCTTTGCCCATATTGACTTTAACCCATTTATCGATCATCAATAAAATCAAACTACAACCCTACAAAAGTTAAAGTTTTCGAGATAATCTTTCTTACAAAGATCCCTATAACTTTTTCATGCCCCGTATAAGGTAGAAACTTTCGTTTGGCAAAGGGTTTCAAATAACTTTTTCATCAAAGTAGGTTTTTTGTCTAAAGAAAAATACTACAAGCCCGAGGTCACCAAAAAAAAAGTTGCACAAATTTGTTTGTTTGTGACGCAAGATATATCCGTCATTTCTTGAGTAAGGAAATTTTACCTCACATCCAGCAACACTATTCATGTGGTCCCCTTTCTCCACTAACCCATTTTGTAATCATTTTAACTCACAAAATATCCGCCACAAATGGTAACCCGTCACAAGGGAGACCAATTGAAAAAGTTGATAGAGAACATTCTTGGAATCAACATTTTTCGAGGTTACTACAAGCCTGAGGTTGAGGTCACCAAAAAAGAAAGTTGATACGAAAAATGTACACATTATCATCTAGAGGAAAAAAATAAAAGAAAAATATTGCGGTGAACTTTGGGTAAAAAATTTGATGGGGAATCGAATAGGTGATGAATCGAAATGAATAGTATGGGTAAGAATTTTGGATTTGATCAAAAGTTGTCGAAACTATGAACACAAATTGAACTCCAATTTAAGTTGTAAACATGGCATTGTCAATGTGAAATGCTTTTTATAGGCCCCTCGAAAGAAAATCTTTATTTTCTCACTTTTGATCAAATCCAAAATTCTATGGCAAATTCTATTGTTTTTTTGGTTGATAGCTTGCTTTTATGTGTGTGCTACTGCTTGTATTATTGTTATTATTTGTCTCGAATCTTAACTCCTTGAAGAGGAAGGGAGATATGGCGAATTGAGAATTTTGTACCCGTACCTTTACCCAAGTCTGACTATGGCAAATTCTATTGTGGCGACTCTTACATTATTTTACAGGTACACCGCTATTTTGCGACTCACTCTCACTGCATCAATAATTCAATATGTATTTGTTACGGGTACGGTTGGATTCCTTTCCTCTGTCAGTGGCGGATTTAGGGAGCGAAATGGTTATAAGAAATTTTGAATTTCTTAATTAAAATTTTTGAATTTTTTCGAGGTTTACTTAAAGGCCAACCATTTCGCCCCTAAGAAGAAATCCTGGCTCCGCCACTGTCTACATGTCTCAACATTTGTTATAACTCATTCTCACATATCGTCTGGATTGTTGACTCAGTACAAGTGAATCCCTAAGAAGACATTTTATTGATGCTATTTAATGTTGCTGTTGCATCGCTCCTGGGATTCCCATTGCGTGGCCATTCTGTCGACTGTCGTGTCTCCAACACTCCTACTCTTTATTTTAGACTAAAAACTAATGTTTATGTTTAGCCTGTTGGACTGTTTGGAATCTGACATTGTGGACTTCTGGTAATACATAATTTTGCAGACAAGCTCGGTCAGGGGAGGTGCTTATTTATATGATATACACTTTTGGCTCGGAAAAGATACCACTCAGGTTGGTCTTAGCTATGTCTTCTCAACCTAATCTCTTTTCTCTGACCACATTAGACCGCTGAGTTTTGAATATATGATGATTATAGGATGAAGCCGGAACTGCTGCCATCAAAACAGTCGAACTGGATGCATCCCTTGGAGGAAGAGCTGTACAACATAGAGAACCCCAAGGTTTTGAATCTAACAAATTTTTGTCCTATTTTAAACCATGTATCATACCATTAGAGGGCGGTGTTGCATCTGGATTTAAGAAGCCGGAAGAACAAGAGTTTGAAACACGTTTGTATATTTGTCATGGTAAACGTGCTATTACGATGAAGCAGGTATATATTTTTTCCATCACTTTTTGCGTCATAGCATCACCTTGTATATGCCAAAGCTAAACTAGTATATTTGCTTTGCAGGTCCCATTTGCTCGCTCCTCTCTAAATCATGATGATGTATTCATCTTGGATACTAAAGATAAGATCTATCAGTTTAATGGTGTAACTTCCAACATACAAGAGAGGGCCAAGGCCTTAGAAGTCGTTCAACTTCTTAAGGACCAATATCATCTAGGAACATGCAATTTTGCAATTATTGGTATAAGAAATTAAATGTTGTCTTTTACCCCTCCTTTCCCATCATGGTGATCCTCAATCCTAATTTGACCAATTTAATATTTTCTAAGATGATGATGAACTTCAAGCTGAATCCGACTTTGGTGACTTTTGGACACTCTTTGGCGGTTTTGCCCCGCTTGCTGAAAAGTTTACAGTGGATGATGATGTTATTCCTGAAGAAACTCCAGCTAAGCTATACATGTATTCCCACTCTCTCTACATTTTCCCATTGACATTGTAGATAAGTTTCTTTGTCGTTTTGACCACTATCTAGTGAAGATTGGGCAGGCATTATTCTTCGGGAATTGAAGTTGCTGCCTTTTATCACCCTTTTTGCTGTCATGTCACTAATGCTAAACATTCCCCCTTTCCATTTCGATTGTTTTCAGTCAATGCAAACATAAATTTACTGTTAGGCTGTGACTATGTGAGTAATTAGAAGTGAAAGACTGGATTTAAAATAAAAGGGTGAGATTTTGAGCTCTAAATTTGATATTTTATTTTGTGAACCTCGCCCTTTTTGTGAACTAATGTTGGCGTTGTTATATTCTCATATTGTTTGATGCCTTTCATAAGATCGACTACGATGTGCCTTTTTGTAGATGAATTTTTCCATTGTTTCAATTGGCTGGAAACCTTTTTTTTAGCGCAGCTTATGAATTGTTATGCTATGACAGCCGATAAATTAGCGCTGACCATCTATTGTCTTTGGTACCCTACTCCAACCACTGACTCTCTGTTGTGGTATTTCTGCTAGTTGCTTCTCTGACAATCTATTGGCAGCCCTGCAGCCTTCAGACACGATTCAGTTACAGCACATAGTGGCCTAGTGGCTAGTTGGAACTCTAGCTCAAAAGCTATGACTTAGCCTGTTCTCTCCGTTTATAATTTGACATTTATTGCTACGAGTCTGCCTGATCCATTTGACATTGTTGGGGCTGTTTAGATATGTATATTCTTAGATGTGCTCCCTCTTTCTCCATCTGAGCCCAATTTAGTTAGTCTGGAATGCACATCGTCTATCTTCTTGTTTATAGAAAAAATAATTTTCATGGAATTTTTTTTGTATGAGCCGCATTCATCTTTGCAAACTCCTCGTGACTGCTGTTTCCGAATGATTTGTTTGCGTCATAAGATTTACAAGTATTGAGTATTGACCAATTAGTTTACATCTTGCATGTTGCTAATAGGGATGCTTATCAATAATCTGGTGTGACAGCTAGTTGAAATTTTACTTTTTAGAGATTATTGTGGGAATGGATCATATTGTTTCAAGTGCTCAGGTCACTCTTGACATTTACTTTCATTCTTGTAGCATCACTGACTGCCATGTTCAGTGGTTGGACGCTGAGCTTTCCAAAGGGTTGATGGAACATAACAAATGTTATCTTCTAGACCATGGAGATGAAGTATACATTTGGTTTGGCCGTGAAACACAAGTGGAAGATAGGAAGGTGGCATGCCAAGCTGCTGAGGTACTACTTATGGCGTTATTCACTTCTTAATTTGGCCTTTTCAGGTGAGAAGTTTGCATAACCTATCACAAATTAGCCTTGAGTAAGAGACAAGGCATAACTTTTCGTAGGTCCACAACATGACTGCCATCGGCATGTCACAGACTTAAACACACTTAATTGATTAGCGAATTGTTATTGGCTTTTTGTCTACCTCAAGTCCTCAATCGAAAGAGAATGGAATATGTGCATCACTTTGGGTTGTTTATTGTTGTTTTTGTATGCTTCCTTCAGGAATTTCTCAAGAGCCACAGTAGGCGGAAGTCAACGCGTATTACCCGTGTTATTCAAGGATATGAACCACATTCATTCAAGTATCACTTTAACTCTTGGCCAGCTGACTCTGCGGCTCCTAGTATCGAAGTCGGAAGAGGAAAAGTGGCAGGTATTAACATTCTTCACCTGCAAACAAAAAGTCGTTCTTTGATATTAGATTTGTATTAAGTCTAACGTTTTCCTCTTTGGTAGCTTTTCTGAAGCAACAAGGCATTGGTGTTAAAGGCGCGAGCAAAAGTGCTCCTGTTAATGAGGACGTTTCACCCTTTCTTGAAGGCAGTGGAAAAATTGAGGTTCAATAGATATTGATCTTATCTCGTTGAAAATGATATAGTTACTAGTTACTTATTCTTGTTAATTTTTTCAGGTATGGCGAATCAATGGTAGTGCCAAGACTCCAGTGGCTAATGACGAAGTTGGTAAATTTTATAGTGGGGATTGCTATATTATTTTGTATACTTACCAATCTAGTGAGAAGAAAGAAGACTATTACTTGTGCTGGTGGATGGGAAAGAACAGCATTGAGGTAGCATTTCTTTTCTGTGTAGCAATATTCTTGTTTTTTGGTTTCTTATTGGTCAAGCGAGATGTGTCTATGGTATGCTTCTTCAAGGAAGGCTTGTTGGAGTGGTAAGCTTCTCGGTTGCCACTGTTGGGCTGCCTCTCTAGTTACATCCATCTTAATAGGTCCTCAATTTGTGGAAGTAGGCCATGTCTGATTTTGGTCATCTGTGTATGTTGGAAGTTGTTTTCTCTTTGTGAGCAAAAAGGAAAGCTGGAAAGGATGATAGATTACTTGAAAGTTATCATGTGGTTAACTATGTGAAAAGCCATCTCATATCCTCATCATTAATTTAAGCTATACAAGGACAAGAATTAAAACTTTCTTAACTCCAATTGATTATGAACTAGGACGTAGTGCTAGACAGTATCAGCAAGAGAGAGGAAAGCTCATTTAGCCTTTTCAACAAAAAATACCCACATACTTTTGATAGGATGAGCAAACGAGCCAAACATGTCCAATTAATGTCGGCAACTCATGCTACACAAGGCTTGAGCAATTTGTAGGGAAAAAAATACAGCCTTTTGATTCGTGAACTAAAAGATATGTAATGGTCTACTAATGTCCAATTGTGGATCTTAATTCTCATATTGAACAAGTAATTACTTCGTTTTGTCAACAAATTACATTAATTTTTGGTGGATTAAGTTGATTTAATCGTTTTTATCTTTAATTAGGGTTTAAAATTTTCAATTAGGGTTTTGATAGGAGAAGGGTGGTGGTAGTGGTGGTGGTGTTGAAGGGGCATCAGGGAAGGGGGCAGGTGGAGGTGGAGGCTTTGTGGGGCACAAGGCAGGTGGGCGGTGTTGGGGGTAGGGATGCTGTGTAGGGGAGACGAGGTGGGTGGTGTAGGGGTCATGCGTGGAGGCGTGACTGGTTGCGCTTCTTTTTATTGTGAAGTATCAGTAATTCAATTCGATGCAGTTCTCGATGCAATTTTCATCTTGTCATTCGGAAACAGCCTCTTAGTGTTGCTAACACAAGAGTAAGGCTGCGTTACTGCGTACATCTAACACCCTACCTCACAATTTGCAAGAGCCATTGAGGCACCGGGGTAATGTTGTAGTTTTATGACTTATATGTTTGGCTTATGGAGCATATATTACTGCCCTATTCAGGATGATAGGAAGACGGCATCACACTTGACTACCACAATGTGCAATTCTTTGAAAGGAATACCTGTTCAGGTATCAGCCAACTGACATCTCCATCAATCATGCCATAGTAGTTTCAGAGTCTGCGAGCGCTTTTTTAAAACTCATGGTTGGCACAGGGTCGAATATTCCAAGGGAACGAACCACCTCAATTTGTTGCAGTGTTTCAGCCTATGGTTGTGTTAAAGGTATGAATATGATGCCTGGTCCAAATTATTACCTGCTTTTTATTATTCCTTTGTTGGGGAAAATTCACATGAATGATGTCGATTCACATAGAATAATGTCGATATTACATATTATGTCGATTTTATCTTCCTAGAATAATCCCAAATTTGCATTATCATCCAATAATTCGAAGATTAATTTCGGTTATATATTTTTTGATTTTTCTTACATTTTTTTTTCTTGAATATTCAAACACAAATGTTAACTTTCTTATACAATGTACATTTTCAACATGTTTTTATAATTTCATGTGGTATTAAACTATTAATCTGACAGTCACCTTTAACTTTAGATTGTTATGGTCATTTTTGAGTTATAGATTAAGGAGAATAATAAATTTAAAAATGGAAACACCGAACGAAAATTCCGCGTTTTCTTATTTTAGATCATAATGAGAAGATGCCTTCAAACCTTCGGATATTTTGAAAAGAGATTTTTTTTTTTTTTTTCTAAAATAGAGTTCAAAGGCAAAAAAAATTATCAAAATGGTGTTAACATGAAACTTATTACCAAAAATGGGTCCACTTCAGCTTCGAAGCTAGGTTCGTATTTAAGTCGCTTACCCCCTCAACCACCTATGTTACTCACGGGTGAATGTCCAAGTGTCGGACTCGGCTATTTTTTTTTGAAAAATATGCATATTTTGGTCTAAAATGAGGTGTCCAAGGGTCATACCCATGTCCGAGTGTCGAGTGTTGGACACGGGTACGAGAGGAAATTAGAAGAGTCGGAGTAACATAGTCAGCCACTAGTACTCTTTCTAGTATTAGAAAGAGGAAACATAACAAAACACATAAGTAGCCTCAACAAGATTTGAACCAAAGTCACTCAGCGACTTCATCCAAAAATGCAAATAAATAGCCCAGCAATTTTTTTTTTTTTTTTTTTTTTTTTTTTTTTTTTTTGCTTAGTATACTAGGTACGATTAACCAAAGTCGCTCAGCCAATGAGCAACTTTGCTCCAAACTCGATTTTTTATATATTTTTCTATTTATTTACATTTTACTAAGGTTGCTAAGGTACCTAACGACTTAACCCCAAGTCACGCGGTCGCTAAATGACTGACTCCGTGATATAGCTTCGTGCATTCCTATCCTACGTGGACCCACTTTCGGTAATAAGTTTCATCGTAACCCCACTTTGATAATTTTTTTGCCCTTGAACTCAATTTTAGGACAAAATTCTTGAAAAGACTTAGCAGACTTGCGATTATCTGTGTGAACATTCCCTTGTTATTATGTAATGGTTACGGTTCAAATTGATTTATCTTGATTCTTGCATCAGTTCATCCCTAATTCTGATTTTTGTGTAGGGTGGACTCAGCTCTGGGTACAGAAAGTTTGTGGAGGAGAAAGGGTTGGCTGATGAGACTTATTCAGATGATGGTGTTGCTCTTATTGAGATCTCAGGAACCTCTTTGCATAACAACAAAGCCATACAAGTTGATGGGGTATGTATTATTCATTGTCTTGTATTCTAATGTTAGTCTAATAAAATATTTGTCTATAGAGTGTAACCCCTCATCCCGTCATTGAAGTATGACAATTCTTTTTCAAATTATAGTTACTGATTGTGCAGCGGTGTTAGTCAGCCTCTTTGTCATTCCACTAGCACTCATACATGGGTACCCATGCCAGATGCTCGTAGTTTTGAAAGTTAATAATTACATTAATATTATGCTTTTTCCTCGTCCAGGTGGCTTCTTCCTTAAATCCAAATAGTTGCTTTATTCTGCAATTGGGTTCATCGCTATTGACTTGGCAGGGCAATCAGAGTAGTTTTGAGCAGCAACGGCTAGCTTCTAAAATTGCTGACTTTTTGAAGGTTTGCTTTCTTTTTATTTTGAACTTGATGTTAGCTTCAAGGACTGTGGCATCACCTTAATCTGTCGACCATTACCTAAGGCACTACCTTGTATTCTATCGCTGCTTCTGGACTGAGATGCTTTCTTTTGAGTGCCCTACCCTACTAATCAAGCGCCTTGGATTATGTATCTTCTTTTAGATACCTCTATGCCTAAGAGATTATGTTTACAGCAGCCTTTTATCTAGCGGATGGCTAATTCCTATTGTCCTAGCTAAGCTGTCTTCTGCAAAGCAAGACACTGTTCTTTTTGTCTGTCGACGTTTTATAAATTGGTACATATATCTCCTCAAAATTAAAATGAGATAAATGTTGGAGGTGCATAATTTAAACGAGCAAGACAGCAACAACTACAGGAGGTAAGGTGTAATTTACAGCTTGAGTTGATTTTACGGTGCTGTTTTTTGGGATTTGGAAGTGGAGTCAACGGTTTTTACTTCACCGTCGGCTTCAATGAATTTGGAGTTGGAGTAGCTCCGTGTTTTCTCTATGTTTTTTGAACTATCCATTTTCTTTTTTAATTCTCTTGTCCATGAAGTTCTGTTGGAGAAATGGCTTAAAAAGTCTTCCTTGTTCTTGTTGCTTGACCCAATTGGAAAGATTTACACTTTGGTTTTGGGTTTATAAGGCTACTCTGTTACCTTATCCACTTTGGTCATCCCGCAAATACTTTAAGAGTTTTAAGTCAGTGGTTGATACCTTCACAGCCTTAAAATATCGAAAAGTTTTCTGTTTTGCCATTGTTATTCACTTCTTGTTCTACAAGTCCTTCGGTTCAAAAACACAACCTTCATGGCAAAAGTGTGGGATTTAAATTTTAAATGCACCATTCTAATTACTGCAGTATTTTGTTGGATTTACATCAATCCCAACTGAAGGTGGTTTTACTGGACTCGAATTTGTATTCTAGTCCACCACCTACGATGATATACCGGTAGTATGGTCATGAAACCTTGGTAAGAATTTCTTACATATGCCAACCAATCTTAAATTCTCAACCAAATCAAATGACAGGGGTATTATGATCATAAAACATTGGTAAGAATTTCAGAATGATTCCCTTAGTCATGTTATGGCATTATGCTAGTGACTTTGATTTAATTTCATGTAGAAAATAAATTGTGTGATTTCTTCTAGAGTTCCAGTACATTGGCGTGACATCATTTTTCTGGTTTCCTTGTCAGCCTGGAAGTGTTATTAAGCACGTTAAAGAAGGAACTGAGAAGCCAGTCTTTTGGTCTGCACTTGGAGGAAAACAAGCATACACAAGCAAAGAGGCATCTCGAGAACTTGTCAGAGACCCGCACTTATTCTCTTTGTCCTTTAAAAAAGGTTTGGCCCTTTATTGTTTCCCCTATTTATTTCTCTCCCTATAAGATATATTCGTATGCAGAAGACTTTGTAATTTGTGAGGGATTACATGCTTCCAAATTTTGTAGTTACCCCTGAACTGATTCATTTTTTTCTCTCTTTGTCTTGGCCTCCGATTGGCAGGAAAGCTTCAGGTGTGTTTGATTTCAAATTGGCTTTTAAATATGCTGCTTATTTTAGAAAATAAGTGGTCTGGGACTCTGGGTCTTATGAGGGTCATTTGTTGTATATTGCAGATTGAGGAAATCCACAATTTCACACAAGATGATCTGTTGACTGAGGATATGATGATACTTGACACCCACATTGAAATTTTTGTTTGGATTGGTCGATCAGTTGATCCTAAAGAAAAGCAGACAGCTTTTGAAATTGGCCAGGTACAATTTTGAAAATGAGGTGATTGCTTGATTAGTATTTTGTCAATGGAGACATCTTTCACGAACAACTTTAAATGCAGACTTATGTTGATTTGGCTGCTTCACGGGATGGTCGGTCTCTCCATATCCCATTGTACAGAATCACAGAGGGCAATGAACCGTGCTTCTTTACAACATACTTCTCATGGGATTCTGCTAAAGCAAATGTATGACAAATAGGCCACGGATCGGATATTCGATTTTATGTGCCCAAAAATCCAAATTTTGACCATCCAATATCCGACCCAAACTAATTCAGATATCTGATTTTATGTATCCGACAACAATGAATCAGATATCCGAATCTCCAATATCCGTTCCTTTTCATCAATAGTGACTGTGTTTCATCCTAATACTTGAAGCATGTTTTAATCAGTGTCTGTTTGTTATTTATATGAAATAGTATGTGCCTGTCAGATTGAGAATAACATGACTGGCCAACCCTAGTCTTGCGTGCTTAATGATGTAAACACACAGACCTGGGGGTATTTCTGTATGTTATCTTCTATGACAATTATTTTTGTGCCTTTGGGCATGCTTCATCAAGTTTAAAGACGTTGCATTTGTATAGAGACTGGAGTTTCTTATGAGTCTGCCATCTCCCCATCAAATAAGCTGTGAACTTCTCTTCTTTTACGACCTTAAAATTGCAATGTCTGGTGTTAAGAACACTTGTGTTTTACATGGCTATTTTTGCATGTTGTTCACATAGAAAAACTTTGCGCTCACAGGTTCAAGGCAATTCATTTCAAAAGAAGGTCATGTTATTATTTGGTGCCAGCCAATTTGTCAAGGTAATTCTTAAAGCAATTAATTGTCTTAATTCCTGAGATTATTATACCTGTTTAAAGAAGTATAGATTTTTTTTAAGAACTATTGATGTAAGATCATTGTGCATTTTGTACACTCTTTTACCTGTCATTGTCAATTATCTCTCCCCAAGAGATCAATTTGTTTATGATGTGTTATTCAGTTTCGACTGGATAACGTGAGATTTCTAACTTGTTGGGTCCTCATTCCTTTTGATTATGGTATTAATACTTGTAGATAATTCATTACACGGTTTGTTTATGAGGGGACAACATAATCAAAAGAGCTTTGCTTTTTAAGATTTTGCAGAAGTCAAGTGGATTAAATGGTGGTGGAGCAACACAGAGAGCCGATGCTTTGGCCGCCTTGTCGTCAACTTTCAATCCTTCATCTGAGGAAAAGCCTACTTCTCTAAATGTGAATATATACTCTTAAGTCTCCTATTATTTGGATTTGTCCTCTTGCTAGTCATTATATGGGGAAGAAATTAGTCTTTTTTTTTCAAGCATCAGTTGCGGGACACTACCTTTAAAATGGTCGACTTCCAAATACTTTCTAGAATTTTTTTCTTGAACTCACCCCTTATAAATCTATTTTACATTAGATATTACCCATAATCATTTTACTTTGAAAAAGTAAACATTCCGATGATTGACCACCTTGACAGAATACTAGATTTTCCTAAATTTTACCCATTTTCTAAATACAAGTCACCCCTCATTTCTTGTCCTTAAGTGTTCAATTTCCCTCCGTTACTAGTTGCATGTAGAGCTTTATTTACTTGGGTCATCCTTAAACGCGGACTCTTATTTAAAAGTTTAATCAGAGTAAGAAATATTTTTCTTAGAAGTTACCAATTTAACAAATTTATTTACTTTAAATTGTTCATAGTGGTTGTTCATTTGATGGCAATCATGATTTGTGTGTATGTTAGTTTAATTTCTAATTGTTGTATGTAATTCATATGTTCAATTAATACCCTAATTCTAGTGGTTTGAAGAGGCATACCAGAATGTTAAGTAGAAAATAAAGAGGCTGAATAATGGAGGGGGAAGGGAATGATTAAGGAGGGAAAATATAGAGGGAAGCAGGAGGATGGAAGGAAAAAGTATAAGTTGGAGGGAAATATGAAAAGACGATCAATCACATGCCAAGACGATCAATCACACTGAATGTTGACCTTCTTCCTCTGGAAAATGAACTTAGGTAGTATACTACTACTATCTCACGTAAAAATAGATTTTTAAGGAGTGCGTTTGCAAGAAAAAAATGTTCCGCAAATCAACTCTCTTACAGAATTTAGGTAGTGTCTTAACATTGTCGACTGCTTTGTTTTTCGCATGGTATCCATTCATTTGAATCTACTGTCACCCATCCAGTCATCTTTATCAACTGTGTGTTTAAGGAATCTCACGAGCCCTTTCATTGTCGCAGAAGTCAATTAGGACAAATCAAGGAGGGAATACGCAAAGAGCCTCTGCTTTAGCTTCTTTGTCATCTGCGTTGAATCAAACTTCGGAGAAAAAGGGTGCATCACCGACTGCTCCAAGGCCAGTGAGCTCAGGTCAGGGATCACAGAGAGCCGCTGCATTGGCTTTTCTTTCATCAGGTACAATTGTTGACTCCTTTTTCCAGACGGGAGCTGTTTCCATATACTCCTATATTAACCGTTTGAAATCAGGAATAAAGCAATACTCCTTCCATTCCATTTATATGGTCCTACTTTCTGTTTTAGGATGATTTAAGGAAAAGTTATAAATTAAACACTCTACCCCTTGAGTTAAAAGAAAATGGGGACAACAAGGGAATAGTGGTTAATAGTTTAGGGGCAATATATGATGTTCACTCTCTTTTAGGTGCAATATAGTATTTTGGGATATTCACTCTTTTTCCTTGTCAAATTTAGAAAGAGGACAATTAATTTGGGATAATTTTAAAGGGAAGGGACAATTAATTTGAGAAAATGTAAGATAAAGTGACTTAATGTTATATCACACGGATTACTTCCTCCATTCAAATCCAAACACACCATTTGCTTTTGCACACATGTTGCAAAGTTAACATCTTGAATTATACAACAACAACATCAGAGCCTTAATCCCAAAATGATTTGGGGTCGGCTGACATGAATCATCCTTTCGAACCGTCCATGGGTGAACGCACGCCTCAAAATGCGAATAAAAAAGGGGAAGATGAAAAACAAAAAGGAAGAACGAAAATGTAATGGAAAGTCAAGGTAAACTTAGGGGTTTTAAAATCGAATTCCGGCTTTCTTTTATAAAAACTTAAAATTTAAATCGAGAGAAAAAATTAAAACGATTTTTAAAAACCAAAATAGAATTAAGGATCCGGAATGAACCAGGTAAAATCTATAAGAAAGTGGTTGGTAAAAAAGTGTAATAAAGGAGAGAAGAATAAATAATTTAATTTCTTTAAATTAAATAAAAAAACACTAAATATGTCAAAAAAACATCAAATACTAAAAATCCACATGTATCCTTTCCATCCATTGTGCCCTCTCCGTCACCATACTCTCCTCAAGCCCTTAACTCTCATATCGTGCTCTATCACTCTCAACCATGTCTGTCTCGGTCTTCCTCTACCTCTAGGGACCTTTTCTGTTCTCCAAGTCTCCACTTCTCCTAATCGGTACGTCCATAGGTCTCCTTCTCACATGGCCAAACCATCTTAGTCGGTTTTCCATCATCTTGTCCTCTATTGGCGCCACTTTTACCTTTTCCCTAATCACCTCATTCCTTCACCGATCTTTCCTTGTATGTCCGCACATCCACCTCAACATGCGCATCTCCGCCACACTCATCTTTTGAATGTGACAATGCTTCAGTAACACTGAGTCGTAAAGTAAGGCAGCCTAATTGTCGTGCGATAAAATTTTCCCTTTAATCTTTGGGGCATATCTTTATCGCATAGAAACCTCAAGCACTCTTCCATTTCAACTATCCCGCTTTAATTTCGCGAGCCACATCTCCGTCTAACTCCCCATCTTTTTGAATAATAGATCCTAGATATCTGAAGAAATCCGAACCCTCAACAATATTCCCATCGGAAATAATACTCCCCGCCTCTGTCGATCTCAACCCCGCCACCTTAGTGAATTGACACCTCAAATACTCGCCTTACTCCCCGCTCTCCGCCGAGCCTCGAACCCACGAGTCTCTAAAGCCCCGCTCCACAATTCCAACTTCTCTTCACCCCTCTTTTGTCTCATCAATCAACACAATATCATCAGCAAACATCATACACCAAGGGATGTCGTCCTGAATATCACTTGTCAACTCATCCATAACTATAGCAAAGAGAAAAGGACTAAGTGCGGAACTTTGATGCACCCCGATGGTTATAGGAAATTCTTCCGTTCTCCCAACATTAGTGCGAACACTTGCACTAGCCCCCTCATACATGTCCTTTATGAGGTCAATATATTTTCGCGACACACCCTTTCTCGCCAAAGCCCACCAAAGTACTTCTCTTGGTACCCTATCATATGCCTTTTCCAAGTCAATAAAAACCATATGTAAGTCCTTCTTCTTGTCCCGATGGTATTCCATCAACTGTCTCATGATAAAAATCGCATCCATAGTCGATCTTCAGGGCATAAATCCAAATTGGTTATCCCAGATGTCAGACACATTTCCTGAGCCTTTGCTCGATTACCCGCTCCCATAACTTCATTGTATGACTCATAAGTTTAATTCCCCGATAATTGGAACACTCTTGAACATCACCTTTGTTCTTGTACAAAGGGACAAGAGTGCTTCTCCTCCAAGCCGATGGCATCTTGTTGCTCCTCCAAATCTTGTTGAAGAGCATGGTTACCCATTCGATCCCTTTCTCCCCGAAGCACCTCCAAACTTCTATGGGTATACCATCCGGTCCCTCTGCTTTCTTGACCCCATCTTCCTTAACGCCTTTCTAACTTCACTCTTTTGTATTCTACGCACAAATTCCCGATTAACCATGCTTGGTGTTACCTCTACATCCCCAAAACCTTGTTCCTGATGTCCATTGAATAAATTATCAAAGTAAGAATTCCATTTAGCCTTTATTTCGTTATCCTCAACCAGAACCTTGTCGTCCATATCTTTCACACACCTAACTCTCCCAATATCTCTCGTCTTTCGGTCTCTTATACGAGCCAGTTTATAGATATCTTTCTCTCCTCCTCTCGTGTCCAACCTGGCATACACTTCTTGGTTAACTTTTGCCCACGCATCCCGTACGACCTTTTTAGCGGCTCGTCTAGCCTCCTTGTACTTTTCAAAGTTCTCATCACTCATGCATTTCTCCAGAACCGTATAGCATTCACGTTTAGTCTTTATCGCTTGTCTCACCACATCGTTCCACCAAGATGTGTCCTTACTTGATGGTCTATTCCCTTTAGATTCCCCTAACACCTCCCTCGCCAAATCCTTTACAACATGCTCCAATTTATCCCACGTTGCATCAATATCTCTTCTCGCAATCCGACCAAATATCGCTACTTCCAACCTTATCCAAAAACGCTTGTTGGTTTCCCCCTTGTAGCTTCCACCACTTGATCCTTGCCTCACCGATTATCTTTCTCTTCCTCAAGTCTCTCTTACCCCGAAAATCAAGAACCACTAGTCTATGTTGTGTTCATAAAGACTTTCCCTGTATGACTCGCAATCGGTGTACTCTTTCCTCCACACATTCCTTACCAAAAGGAAGTCAATTTGACTAGCATTACCTTCACTTTTATAAGTCACCAAATGAGAATGTCTTTTCTCGAACCAAGTGTTCATTACACCCAAGTCATATGCCAAAGCAAAATCTAATATGTCACTTCCTGCTTCATTTCTCTCCCCGAACCCAAAACCCCCATGATTGTTTTCGAAGCCAACTCGACTAGTACCCACATGCCCATTGAGGTCACCACCAATGATCAATTTCTCTCCAATAGGGACTCGTTCTACAACCTCTTCCAAATCTTCCCAGAAGGCTCGTCGAAAAGAAGCATCCAAACCTACTTGAGGTGCGTAAGCACTTATAACAGTCACCACCTCATGCCCGACTACAAGCTTAATGCTCATAATCCTATCACTCTTTCTCGATACTTCTACCACATCATCAATGTAATCTTTATCAATGACAATACCCACTCCATTACGACTTTTGTCTTTACCCGTGGACCAAAGCTTATAACCCCAAGGCGCTATCACCCTTGCTTCATCTCCGACCCACTTTGTCTCTTGTAGACACATTATATGCACTCTCCTCCTTTTCATAACCTCCCTTACCTCAGCTAATCTCCTTGTCAAAGAGCCAACATTCCAAGTACCAAAACGTAACCTACTACCCTTCCTAAAGTCATGTCCTGATTTCTTTACCCGCTCTTGACCATGCTTCCTAGATCCAAACCTATTTGACACCACACCCATACTTCGAGGTGGCGCGCCGCTTTTGGGCGGCGACCTAACAACCCTTGCATATTTTTCACTACACCCGGTCTAGAAGATGTAGCGCACTCTTGCCTATTTGACACCACCCCGGATGTAAAGATGGCGCGTCGCTTCCGGCGACGACCTAGCAACCCTCACATACTTTTCACTACACCCGGATCTAAGAAGTGCAAGCAGATCGCTTCCGAGGAGACGCCCCAACGATGTTCAAATTCCGATTCATGTCCATAAAATGTGACTAAGTTTTTATGCTGGCTGCCACAGACCTACCGCAACCCTCCTACTTTATCCGGGCTTGGGACCGGCAGTGAATGCCCGAAAACACTCACAGGCGGAGTTAACATCTTGAATTATACATTATAAAAAATTGTAAAAGTCTGATAATCTTATTGTACTCATAAAGACGAATCAAACAAAGATCATGAATAGTGTCAAAAAGTAAATGATGTGTTTCGATATGAATGGGGGGATATATAATACTACGATGAAGAGCGTTGATTGATGTGGGACAGATTAGTGAGGCAATCTCAAAGACTTCAATTGATTCGTATGATCTCCTTGCAGCTGCAGAAGAAACTGAAGGCTGTCCTTCAGAGGCAAGTGCGACAGAAGAATCTATACCTGGGACTAATGGGAAAGAACTGGCATCAAAAGATGATGTGGAACACGAAGAAATTGGTTCAAGTACTCAGACCACATTCAGTTATGAGCAACTCAAAGCTAAATCCGAAAATCCTGCGACAGGGATTGATTTAGAACGTAGAGAGGTAGGTTGGTTGGTCCAGAACTGAGTATATTTATGTGATAAGCACTTTGTTTTATTGGCTTATGCCTACATTTTTGTTTGTTTTATCACTATAGGCCTACTTATGTGAGGGAGAATTTCAGTCAGTTTTCGGCATCACAAAGGAAGATTTTTACAAACTTCCTGGATGGAAACAAGACCTGCAAAAGAAAAAGTTTGATCTGTTTTAGATACGAATTCCCTTCTGTTCATTGTTGATAAGCTCTTTGATGCTCTTCATGCTCGTCTTGGTATCCTGTGGTGTATATATGGTAGATTCAGCTGTGGTTTATGCTTTGTATATATGATTGAATTATTTGGTGTTAATATTTGTCTTGCCGTCTTGGTATTTGGTGTTCCTACAGAGTGATTATACACGTGGACAGAATTTGCGTGCTTGTATCTATTGAGTAATTGTGAATTTCAGTAGTATCAGTAGTACGTGATTTTATTTTTCAGACTCGTAAATCCGAAGATACACAAATTCCATGTGGGGTGATATATTTGCAATTAGGATCCTCTCCATTTCCTTTCTTTCCATTTCCTCTCACAAACCCATTTAATAATATTATCCTCTCCATACTTTGTTAATCCTTTATTTCTATGCATAAATCGTGAACAGTTCGATGTTGATAGAATTCAATCTCGTCCGTTGATAGGAAATGGACTCTCCATTTCTTTACTCATATATTTGACCCGTCTTAAGCAAGAGTAGCTGGGATTAGGGTTATTTGGATACACTAGTCTTGATAAAAAGAAAGGATAACCTGGTACTTGGGTAAATAATAACTTTATGTGGTTTGAGAACCTTTGCAGTTTTCTTGTGTTGAAGACTGTGATCTAATAAGTGTAGAATGTGGATAGCAATTAGCATTGGGTATGAGACAATTGATTCTTTTTTTTGGTATTTTTATTTATCTTTAATCAAAGTGCAGTAGTAGACTAGTAGTGGTGTGGGAATATTGAGTAAACGAATTGATACAACAGAATATATATAGATTTGCTTCTTTATAGGTCTCTACTCCACCAAGGTAAGACAGACAAATAGGGAGGGGGAATAGATTAATAATAAGATTAAAGCCGAGGAGAAGAAGAGAGTTGGTTAGTTTACAAGGGGCGAGTTGATAAGCAATGGGGTCGGAATCAAGAATCAAATACGCATGGATGCTAAGGTGCAAGAGTAGTAAACAAAAACAAAAAAAAAAAAACACTTGGGGATGATCGACTGTGATACAAATAAAGACGTTCCAGTCATGATAAGTGTCGGTGGTGAAGATTGCTTTTCAATTTGTGACAACAATTAATTGGAGTTCCTGCCACTTGTGGTGTGTGTGTGTATGTAGTACTCCCTATATATGTAGAGCGGCCCATTTGTGTACTCAGAGTGGGGAATTCAATTCAGGCATCCCTATCTTTACAAAATCTCACTTTAAACGGTTGTAGATGGATTAAATATGTTACCACTTTCATAATAAGATAAACAATAAGTGGGATGGTGGAGGTTATCTTATTATAAAAGTGATGACATATTTAACCTATTTATATCTTTAGACGAATATACTTATCTAGTTATCTACAATGAGACTAATTGTCCTATCTTATCATTCAATCTCAATTACTCCTTCCTTACACCTAGACTGCTCCGTATTATCTCATCTCTTTAGTTATGCTACCCATCAATATATGCAGTGTGCATCACAAATATCAATACATAAATTGTTTTACCAAGCATCGGTCTCATCCTAAATCATTCGCCTTATTTAATACTCCCTCCATTCTACAATAATGTTCCCACTTTCCCTTTTAAGACATCCCACAATGATGTACCCATGTCTCTTATTTCCTTTTATGGGTCTAATATATGACCAATGTATCCTTATACCACCCATATGTTTACACAATATACCCCTCATTTAACAACCCTAAACCTATTTAACTCACCCATTAACATTAATGACTCCCTCCATTTTTCCCTCACATTTGTTTTTCCCACCAATATTTCCCCCAATCCGTCAAACTCTCCCTCGTAAAACTCAATTGCCCTCTCTCTCTCTCTTCATTACTCCATTTTCTACAACTACTGTCTCCTCTCTAGAATCTTCCATCCTAAAAACCCTAAATCTCTCTTTCACTCTCACCGTCGTCTCCTCATTTTGTTCCATTTCACTCCCTCTCTCTAGATCTACTCATATTTTCCCCTTTCATATACTCTTTCTCTCCGATTATGTCTAAATCTAATCACAATAATATTGTTTCTTCTATTTCTTCGAAGAAGAAAATTGTTGGGTCTACCTCTTACCATAGTTCGATGGATGGAGTGTTGTATATTCGTGGTGTTGGTCATGTGGTAGCTGATACATATTTCGGTTATTGATCCCTTCTTGATTCTCAAATTGATGATGATACCGAGGTGACTTCTGCGATTTATATGGACTCTACAACTTGCATTCCTGATACTTTTGTAGATGAAGCGCCTTTCATTGTTGGTGAGGTTGAAAGATCTGTTGTTGCATGTGTTGATGAAGAGGGTATACCTCTGGAAAGTGGTAGATCACCAAGTTTGTCACCAAAATAAAAAAAGGTTCGAAAGGTATTGTGCAAACTTCCTAGAAAAGCTGAGGAAAAGAGCTGAAAAGAGGTGTAAATTTCTTCATCTCTTTCTTTAATTGTTTTTTAAAGTTGTCTTATTATTTGATCTTGCAAAAATTGAAAAAATCGAAGTCTAAAATGTTTTGCTCTTTTTGTGTTATGAAGTTGTTGTTGTTGTTGACGTCCCAGTTTGTATTGATGAAAAGGCTATATTTATGGATAATGGTAGAGCTGATGATTTTTCACCAAAATCAAAGAGGTTCCATGATTATTGTGCATTTTAGTAAAATGCGGAGAAAAAAATGCTAAAAAAGGGAGGTTTATTTCACGAACTCGGCCTTAATTATTTCTAAATGTTGTTGTAATGTTTCTATGTAATGTTCTTGGATGTTGAATGTTGGTAGTTGTTCTCTTCTACTGTTGTTTTATTAGTATGGATATTCTGTTCATTATTGTTGTTTCGCTAAGTATTGTGGGTTCTGTGTTAGGTTATTTGGTTGTTCTATTATCTCCCGGTTCTTCGGGTTTTGCATCTAAAGTGTTTGAGTGTTGTGTTATCTCCTCGTTGTTGGGTGTTCCATCTGTTCTGTTTTGGGTTTTCTGTTATCTGGTAGGTGTTGGGTGTTGCCGTTGGTGTGTTGTTGTTGGATTGTTGCGGGTTTTTTAACTCCAGTCTGATGGGTGTTAGTACTGTAATGTATGGGTGTTCTGTTATATGTTGGGCTTGATTATGTTGATAATTCCTCAGTGAAGGTCATACTCGACTGAGAGGTTACCCAACATTCTGACTGTCACTCTATTAGGCCAGTCAACACATCACTCCAAGAAAAAGAGGTCCATGTTGTTGCCATTATTTATATGTTGATGTAGCCATGTTGAGGTACTCTTTCTTCTGTGTGTTATGCTACTTGGCATTCTTTGACAATGGTGTTGAATTTACTCAATGAAGACAAATTGCTTGCCGAGAGTTTTGGTGTGTGCAACCTCAATGAAGGTCCAACTGGACTGAGAGGCTGTATGTTAACTGGTGGGTGTTTGACTATTACTCTGTTAGGCCAGTAAACACATCACACTTGTTAAAAGAGATCCATGTTGTTGCCACTATTTATATGTTGATGTAGCCATGTCGAGGTACTCTTTTTTCTGTGTGATATGTTGGTTGGTTGGCATTGCTGGACTGATAACTCAATGATGGTTGCTGAGAGTAAACCTCAATGAATGTCCAATTGGACTGAGAGGCTGTATGCTGCTTGATGCGTGCATTTCATATAGTCTTTTTAAGCCTTATTTGCACGTATTTCTATGTATTTTACGTAGTATTATGCTACAAATGTCCCCCGAATCGTATACTTTGGTTTGCTTTGTCTTAATTGTAGGAATGTACCAAAAAGAGCGGAATTGAGCCTTTTATTGTCTGCCAAGCGTGCATATAGGAGATGAGTAGATTTGGAGCGGAAATACTTTTGCCTTGGGATGCGTGAAGACGTCTTGGAAGCTAAATCAACGTCCTATGAGCTGATTCAGTGGTAGTTAACTCGATTGAGAGCCTTGCTGGCTCAACTGTTCGATCGAGTCCTTTGTGAGGCTGAAGATTCCTCGATCGAACTCCTGGTATATTCGATCGAGAGATGGATTATTGGCGTTCCTCGATCGAGTAGATTTTATGCTCGATCGAGGTTTTTGCTGGAAATTGATCGATCGAGTTGTGTCAATGTGCTCGATCGA
Organism: Silene latifolia; assembly: GCF_048544455.1. Lineage (NCBI taxonomy): Eukaryota > Viridiplantae > Streptophyta > Magnoliopsida > Caryophyllales > Caryophyllaceae > Silene > Silene latifolia. Next base: position 225,499,548 of record NC_133534.1, read on the forward strand.
ACACTTTGTTATCTGACGCGAGATTTTATTGCGTAAACCTTATTTACTTAATATCTTAGTTATCGTATTTAGGTTAATAAATATCTCTCTTATAAATAGGAGAGAATTAATTAGGTTTAGGTATCTTTTCATTAATCTTTTAATCATTCATTAACTCCAGAATTAAGCATTCATTACTTTCATTACCCTCGTTCAACGTTGCTTTGCTATTTCCCGGAACTCGATTTGTGTAATTCCTTTCTCTCTTGAATTCAATTTAACTAGTTTTAAACCCGTGCAAAATTGCACGGGTATGTATTTGGGTCAATATTAATGTTTTTGGATGTATATTTATTTTTGCATTTCTATTGTACTTATCTAGTTGGTCTAAATCTACGATCTACATAATTTATGTTTAAATTTGTTACAAACACATGTTCACACACACTGGTTTATAAGGAAATAACGTAATCTACTCTTGTAAATAAAAATTGCATACATAAAAAGCTTTACATCCGGATAAAAGAAATAAAATCTAATATAATTAACTTTAACATATGTATGTAATTCATTTGCGTTTTATGTTCGATCCCGTATATAAATGTTATTCCTTCTTGAAATTATGTAATTTTGTTTTAAAAATTATGAAATTCAATTTCATTTACTCGCACTTGTAATTCATTCTACGTATATGTTATTAATTTTATTTACACGAAATGTATAAAATTATTTCATAGAATTTTTTCATAATATTATTTCATAGAATTTGTTGTAAGACGGAATTTATCACATGTTTAAAAAGACGAAAATCTGAATAAATAAATACATTGCACACTCACGGGTCCCACCATAACATGAATTTCCAAAAAAAAAAAGTGCATTAATGACGTGGCGCGCTGAGTATTGAGTATTGTCTTTTGTATTAATAAAGATAAGATTCCTTGTGCAAAATATTATTCTCTTATTTCTCTTGTTTCTTAATTACTATTAGATTATTAGTATTTATATTTAGTTTATTCAATTTCTGATAATTCATTTTTATTCCATGTCTAATATAGTTTTATCTATCGTTATTAGTTTTATCATCGTTATGAGTAGCTAAATTCCTAATTGCTAGGATTAAGGGAGCCATGATAGTAAAACAATGACGCTATAATTAGTTTAGGAGGTTTTAATGTGAGAATTGTCTTATAGCAATATAACAGTAATTACTTGGTTGAGTGCACGCGAGTAATTTAATTAACTAGTTAAATTCAGACCTAGATCGGAATATTGGAATGAATAGACTTGTTATGAACAATAGACTACCCTAATCAGAGCGGAAGCAATTTAGGAAGAATCTAGGGCGGATAACGGACCGGGAGGACCTTTCCACTACCCTTCTCACATCAAGCCGACTGGCCTTACCTTTAGCTGATTTGCGTAATATCATGGTGAACCAACATCCTAGCATCTTTCTCTCTATTTGATCACACTCTATTTCATTCTTGCTATTTTTTATTGTTGTTTCTTTTATCGTTTTAAATTCAGTTTTTTTAGTTTAGTTAAATCAAATCAACCAAAACCCCAATTCGTGACCCCGACAGACTTAGATTAGCAAGTGGATAGCAACATAGCCTCCCTGTGGATACGATACCCAACTGCCTCTACTACATTTTGAAGAGTTTATGGATTCTAAGTACCTAAGAGGGGGAGGGGGTGAATTAGGTACTTTTTAAATTTTTTTAACTAAACTTAATTGATTTAAATTAGTCAAATGAAATGATATTTCAAGTATCTAATAAACACCCCTTTTAAATGAAAGTTAAAAGGCGTATTGTTGAACTGACTGGAGCAACAGTGAGACAGATCATATCGATGGCTTTGCAAATGTTATAATAAAAACGATGAATGAGTTTGATGAAAATTTCAACTTAAATCTCTATTGTTTAAAGATAAGTTGATGAACAATGTTAAGAGTAAATGGATACATCAACTAAATGAAATGATTAAGTGTGTATCACTTAAGCTCGAAGAAACAAGTGACGTTTGAAGGTAACAGCTTGTTCGATGTTACACGATGGTCTTAGTTTATGAAGTGAAACAGAAGACCAGGAGTGACAAAGATTCAGATCTGTTACTAACAAAATCGTAAATGGAAAACAAGTAAATAAGTTGCAGCTGAATAAAAAGCGAAGAGATAAACAACACAACGATTTTGAATTGGTTCGGCCGACACTCTAAAGGCCTACGTCCAATCTTCTTTTATTGATAAGTGATGTAATCTACTCCGACTACTTTGAAACACTAACAACAAAAGGACCAACAACCTACTCCGGTTGCGACACGAGTTCTAAGACTACTCCGTCTATGAACTACCAACAACCTACTCCGGTTGCGACACGAGTTCTAAGACTACTCCGTCTATGAACTCTACACTCTAACTAGAATGTTTACAAACCAAGTTTCCTTAGACTGATTCTTTGAAAAGAATTGAGAAGGACAACTTATTGGTACAAACGATTCTAGATGAGAGAGTACAATACTTTGAAGTAACACTAATTTCGACTGACACACTTGAAGACTTAGAAGATTTTTTGCAAAGAAAATTTTGAGTTCTTAAAAACTGATTTTGCAAAAACACTTTGATTTCTCTGGAAAAGTCTTGCTTTCAAAGTGAAGAGAAGGGTTCCTTTTATAGAGGAAGCACACAAGAGGAGGCAAGCTAGGGTTTGTGAGTCAAAGCATCTGAAAAGAAACAAAGACTTTAACTTTCCCATGTTTACACCAAATGGGTAATCCTTTAAAAAGTAAAATAAGAAAAGAAGGTTTGTAAGGCACCCAAAGAAGGTTTGTTTTCAGAAAAATAACATGTGAACTGATACTAGGATTTGTCGTCATTTCCCAATCAAAAACAATTTATAAAACTCAATTAAAAAGTAGTATTTAATCGGGGTCGAACACAAAGATGGCGGGGGTTAGATACTTAGTTTGTTTTAGTCTTTAGTTTAGTCAAACAAATGTAAGAGGTTGATTAATTGTAAATTAAGATGCAACAAAGTATAAAATTTAAACTAAATGAAATTGTAATTAATCAATATGAGAAAGACTAGAGCTTTCGGGTTCACTCAGGTCATTGGGCATGAAACAAGACAAATATGGGGAATAGGTGATTCAATTAGTCAAGGAATTATGCCTAATGTCTTAGGACACCTAGAATTCATTAACCCACTATCGTATGATTAACTAAAACCCGTCACACACATCCACAAAGATCGTCCAATAGTCTACACACCAAGATTGTCATCCACTAGTATAGACACCAAGACAACCAAACATGTGAGAAAATACTCGAACTTTCATAGGAGCAATTCTACAAACACTTCATGTGCAAGAAAGTGACAACCAATAAAACACCCAATTCCTTATAATTCTAACCCAAATCATACCCATTATAGACCCGAGATCCCCCTAGGCCCTAGATGAGGACTACTCACACGTGTTTAAAGATGAAAAACTAACAATAAGATGGAACAATACACACAACAACATGCTAAACATAATAAAGATAGAAACTTTGAATGAAAACATTAAGTAAAGAACAATAAATGTAAACTAATGAAGTAATTGTAAATAAAAGATGAGAATTGTACCAATAAAGATGAAAGGAACAAGTTTTGATAATAATGGAAGATGAATTTCTTCTTGTCTTCCAAATGCAACCCAAATGACTAATTGTATACTAATGAGAAATGAAGAACTTGAATAAACTAAGGAAGAATTAAACTAAAATTAAAGAAAGATTACAACTTTTTATTGAATGAAAATTGAGAGAGGAAATATTAGGGTTCTACAATATTGGGAGAAAGATGAACTAACTAGTCTAATTTTCTAGTCTAATTTCTAATCTAATTTTCCAGTCTAAATGGTAGTGTGTTATTGTGTTTTTATACTAGTCTAACAATAATAATAATAATAATAATAATCCTAAAACTAAACTAATCGACACATACAAAATGACATAAAAACCACTTATTAAAACAAAGCAAAAAAATAAAAAGGGGAAAAGGGCAAAACACGACAATCACGCAGTCATGGGGATCACGGTCCACCGGCGGCCGTCGAAGGGCACCGGTAGCGAGGAGCGTCAAAAGAAGGGAAGAATTGATGTTTGTTGTTGTGTGCCGGTCGGTCGCGACGGGATACCGGTAGAGAGCACAAAATGACGCGAGATTTGAAGAAGTGTAGTCTATGCCGGTCTCTCGCTCTTTGGTTGCTATGCCGGTAGCAAGACTTTCACAAAAAGGAGGAGAAATTGATGTTGTGCCTACCGGTAGAGGATTTCGATCGCCGGCACGGCATGGAGCAAAGATCGACTTCAAATCGACCCGGTTTCGATTTCGACTTTGAATAATTCAGTGATGGTGCCAATGGTGAAGGTGGATTAATGGGTTGTTGCTGTTGTTGATTGGAGTGGTGATGATGGTGGCTGTGGTAGTCGTTAATGGTGGTGGATGGTGAAGTGAGTGAGAGGAGGGCAGAGGAGAGTCACGAATCGGGACTCGATTCTTGGTTTGATGACGGAAATGGGAGCTCGATTCAGTGACTATGGTGATTAAACGGAGATCTTTGGTGTTGTGAATTGGGATGCGGCTTTGCACTGGGCAGCCATGGTTATGGTGAACTCAACTCGGGTTTTGGAACGGAGTTGAGGAGCAGGTGAATATGGTGATTAATTTGTGATGGTTGAATGAAATGGGGTTTAATGGTGGCGTTGAATGATGGTTCTGGGACGATGGTGGGTTGATGATGAAGGTGGAGGTGGATGAATTGGTTGATATGATGCAGGGGTGAAATGGTGGATGGAGATGACGGGTCAACCAATTGACAAAAGTCAAACTAGACTTCTATCTTCTTTGTTTGATTTTCACATCGAGCTCCGGTTTCCGTCTTGTCATTCCGTCTCACCTGCATATCAAATTAGAATAATAAAATAATAATAATACTAAAGTAATTATAATATTAATATTATATAAAAACACAATTAATTATTAATTATAACTAAAACGACTAATTATTATAAATTAGTTAATGAATGAGCTTTTTTTAGACATTTAAGCACATAAAATCTAGTCGGAATAAGGTATAAATGCGGGGTAAAATACGACTAAAATACTACTCATCATGAACCAAACAAAAGAGGACAACCCTTGAAAGACCATTTTGGAAAGAAATAAATTTTGCTTTCATAAAGTAAGGGAAAGTCTTTTTACTATTTTAGAGAAAGCCTTTTAGGATATTCAAATGGCATATTCTTTTCAAAGACCACCTTCAAATATTTCAAACTTGAAACTCTATTTTAAATCTGATGAGTAAAAGTGTAGACACCTCGTTTCTGCACCCCTCGCAAACCACCCGGTGATGATTGGGCCGCGTGTTTGATTCGCGGAACGATTAGTGACAGTTCGTAAGATTATCGTCAAGTGATTGCTCAAATATAAATGTCAACCTCTTAGTTGTCATCTACGTACCGATACGGTCGTTTTGGCAGTAATTAGAGTACATTCGGAGTCCGGGTCAAAAACCGTCTCCATTTTCTGATAGCTGTTAAATCCCGAGTCGGAATGTTCTGGAATGTTCCGGATATTTCTATTCCATATTCATCAAATTTTATCTTTTGGCAAATAATATCCCGTAATATTCAAAAGATAATCAAATTAAATCCGTCCTACCATAACTAAAACGCGGAAATCTTTCTTAAGCAGGAGGAAACCTCCTGGGAACAGACGAAGCAGTCTTTGCGCCTCTTTCAAGAGACGCAGTGGCTGCGCGCCTCTTCCCAGTGCCCTTCTTTGCATGACTTACGTATCTTTTTTATATATTTCCGAGATTCACTTCCAAAGAGTCTCCGAAACCCTATTCCTTCACGTGATTAGTATAAATAGGAGCTTTCGTTCCTCATATTTCTCACGCGAGTGTCCGCCCTTCTCTTCTCCCTTTGCATTCTAGACTTCGTTCTTACTAATTGGCGCCTACGTGCTTGAACCTTCGACCACGTAAGCTCGGATCTTCCGGTACCGGCCCTCTCCGTTGCATGACCGACCAATTTGACCACTACACTCAATCAATCTAATTAATCAATCTTGTTAAATCGTTTTCCTCTCACGAGGGCACTCTTTCCTTGCATTCGCGTCGAGCATCACTAATCGATCTTCTTTAGTTCTTCTCGTTCCGTCAACATGTAAGTCTGAGGGTGTAATCTCTCTTTTATTTATTGTATTTTAATTATTGTATCATTATTGTAAGGTTTATGTCGAAAGTATCTCATTAAAACCGATTTCTAAAACCGCCTTTAAAACTCGTTTTTGCGGATTTCCGATGAGACAGACGATCGAGAAAAGACGCAGCAATCGCGCGCCTCTTCAAAGGAGCGCAGCACTGCTGCGCCTCTTTGTGAGGCCGCCGCAGATTCTCGCTTCTTTTCTTCTTCCTCCGTCCTCTCGCAATTCGTATCAAATTTATTTGTTTTGTTTGTTCGTCTGTTAATTCCCCGTCATAAAATCATAATAATTAGCATGTATATTGTATCATATATTTCATCATTCGTTCACATGTTTAATTCATCTAATCCGACTTAAATCCCAAGTAATTCATATTTGCGGGTTTTCGTCACTAATAATATTCAATTCGAGTTTTAGGGATTCAATTCGTTCATGTTGAGTTTCTGGGATTCATTGTTGATATATTTTTCACCATGTTCATTGTTAATCCGCCATCAATTCATCATGTTTAAGTTAATTATTCGCTTGATTGATTCGTTCATTAACATCGACCCTTCACATAATTAATCATCTTTAATTCCGTCTTCATCCATGTTTTGTCGTTTTATGACCTCAATCACATGTAAATAATCAGTAAATCACTTTCATCCGAGTACATAATCTAAATCAATCCCTTAAATTCACCAATTAACGTTAACAATTGCGTTTTGGCTTCACGGACGAGAGTTCGTCCTTGGGAACAGACGCAAAGAATCGCTGCGCCTCTTCCAAAGGGCGCGATGTCTTGCGCTGTTCCGGTGACGACTTACGTCCCCGAACTCCTTTTCTGCCTTGACCTATATTAATTAGTCTACGTATCAATTAACTAATATTCGTAATTCCTGTTCGCTAATTTGTTGTTTTATTCTTTTATTCTTTTCATCCGTTTTAAAGGTACTTTCGACATGAATCGCCTAATCCGTTGTAATTAATGTAATTCTTTTTATCCTAGTTATTATTTATTGTATTCCTTTCATTGTTTTGTATGCTTCACATGTAAACGAGCATTAAAATCCTACTTTGACCCAATTGTTTGCCTAATTAATTGTTCACCGACTTAGCTAATTTCACATGTTAGATTTAATCTATTGGATGTTGCATGGCATGCATATAGCCGACGATATATCAAGTACGAATAAACTTCCCTAATCATTAGTAGAGGCCGCTATCGAGGCGGGCGGGATTAGGTGTTCGATCAAAAGAGCTTCCTAATACGTACCCTCACCCCTTACTCCAGATCTCCGTGAGCACCCGTGTTCATTGGCATCCGCGAGAGTCATTCTAGACATAGAATGCTAAGGGTAACGATTGCTTAGTGTTCATGTCACTACTTTGTGTCCTGACATGACACGAGGTATTCGAACGGTTCCAATTTCCCATAAAAATTGGTGGCGACTCCATACAAAATGCAAACGCTTGTTTTCGAGCCCCTTCACTCCCAAGCGCCCCCGTGGGCGGCCCGCGTCCACGGTTTGGCGACTCCATTGGGATTATACACTTACGTGTAGCTAGGGTGAAACTTGAACAAGGTTAGGGAATAAGTTTGTGCAAGACAATTGTCGGTTTTCATAACTCGGTCTTCCTAGACCGTTTAATTCGGCCTTCCTAGGCCCAACCCAACCTATTCGACCAATCGTCCCGTCTAAACGGTCCTAATTCTTATTTGGGCCTAAGGATGGATAGCGGTTGACGTCATCCATACCATGATGCTTACTCTTGTTTGTATCAAGGGCCTTCACTACTTGAGGAAATGGACTAGGAATCGGCCTTACTCTTGTTTGGCACGAGCCTCTCCACAGACTTCGGGTTTGATGGTTCGGTATGGCAACCCACCCTTTAAAACCAAAACCCTCCTAAAAGCACTCAAAGATCCCGTTATAATGCTTGTATAAATGTGTAAAACTCTACATGATCACCATTTCTAGACAAAACCATGACAAATTTTCAAAAATCAAAACCCAATTTCAAATCAAGAATTTTGAAATAAAGGCCTTCGATTAGCGCAAAATCCGGTCAAAACTCTGTCCGTTTGTCGTGTCAAAATTCGGGCCACAAGCCCATTTCAAAACCTCACTTCGAGTCCACTCCTACAACTACACTACAGTTGGCTAGGACACACATTTTCAAAGACCTTGTCTTTCTTCAAAACTCACTCAACACAAGTGGCACACACCCACTTCACGAGTCAAAACTTTTCCTCTTTTAGCAAGTGTGATAGAATGGTCGGTTGTGTTTTGATTCGTCGCCAATCTCTTACTCAGTTTTCAAGATGCCTGGGTCAAGTGATGATACGAACCTCCAGCAAATTCAGGAAAGTAATGATCGAATCCTAGCCGCGCTAGCCCAAATGCAAGTTACCCAAAACCAAACCTATGACCGCCTCGAGCTCATCGAGGGCCGTATCTTTGACGTAGAGGGAAGGTTGCCTCCCATTAAAGGTGAAGTACTACAATTTTCCGATGACGAGTCTAAGGATGAGAATCCTCTCATGGGGACGACCGCAGCTGAGAAAAGGCTCCAATACCTAGAGGAGCAATTGATGTACCTTAAAGGAGATGACATTTACAGGGAGAACAATCGTAAGTATGAAGCCGTCAATTCCAAATTGCCCACTAACTTTAGCATGACAGATATCCCTAAGTTCAAGGGACATGAGAACCCTTTGAACCATATCCGTGCCTTCAAGGATTACATGTCTATCAAAGGCATCAAACCCGAGATGTTCTTAAGGATCTTTCCTTCATCTCTCGACACCATCCCAAAGCAGTGGTTCTACACTTTAGATCACAAAAAGGTCGCTACTTGGGAGGACGCCGCGATCGAATTCTCAAAACAATACGCGGATAATGCCGAGATCCAAGTCAATATGCGCACTCTAGAGGTTCTTACCCAGAATGACAAAGAAGGATTCACCGACTTTCTAAGTAGGTGGAGGAAGACTAGTACTCAACTAGTAGAACGCCCGGATGAGGCCACTCTTGTGGAGAAATTCGTGGACAATCTCAAGCCCATATATGCCAACCATTTGAGATATCAAAACATCAAGACTTTCAAAGACTTAACCGTGTTAGGGACACGAATTGAAGATGACATCCGCAAAGGACTCTTGTCCAAAACGGTAGGTCGAGGATATCAAGGGTCCACGAGTCGTTCATACGGCTCTACTAGCAAGACCGACGAAGTTAACCTTCTCGAACCATCCAAGAAAACTAGCCCACCAAGGAAGTTCACAAACCTTGGGGATACATACTCCAATGCTCTAAAAAGGCTAGTGAAGCAAGGCAAACTCCAACCCATTGGACCTACTCCCGAGCCCGAAAGGAAGTCCAAATTCTGGGACGAAAATTCCTACTGTGAATACCATAGGGGTAAGGGGCACGACACCGAAAAATGCTACAAGTTGAAACACGTGCTTCAAGATATGATCGAAGATGGTCGACTTCCAATTCCACCAGGAGGTAAGCCTAATAACACTCAGAATCCTCTTGGAGTTCTAGTGATTACAAGTGATGAATCTACCTTAGATTGCTCACATCTCATTTCTCCCGCCGAGGATGAAATTGGGCAATTGAGAAAGAAAGACTCTACTCTACCATCTCCCCTACCATTTCCGACTTCATCGCCTGGGCAAGGAGTGTAGATAGACAAGTGTGGGAATTAGAAAGCATGGTAATAATCTTGCGCGATCCCAATGCAACACCTAAAGAACGCGTACCATTGATCTTCTCTCAAAATACTACTATGCAAGAAGTCATCACCGCGGTCGATAAACTAGTCGATCAAATCATACAACTAGAAAGTGACATCATGAGGATAAGGGAACTAGCCGCAATCAATGGAGTTTGGGCCGATGACGATGAAGACGAATATCTCATTGAAAACTCTTTAGTCAAAGAAATAGTCCAAAATGGCGAAGACCAAGATGTGGATCACCTAACTCGCTCGGGTCGTCCATACCAAAGCACTACTCAAAACGGTCCCACCAATGTCATCACACCAAATGACAACGAAGACGACCCCACGGATCATTTGCTCAAGCAATTACAAAAACCAAGGTGATCTTTCGGTCCGGCAACTAGTGGCAAGCTCATTCCACACCGCCAAGCTTTATCGCAAGCCTTGGCCAAATTGAATGTGGCACATAACTCTACTCCTGAAGATGTAGTTAACTTGGTCTTCCAAGAATCCCCGAAACTAAGTAACCCTGTTACTTTCTCGGATGAAGACTTGCCACCTTTTGGCGCCAGTCACAACCTTGCTCTATACATCACCGTCATCTGTCTAAAGAAGAATGTGCCAATGACCTTGGTAGATGATGGCTCCGCGGTCAACGTCATACCCCTCAAAACGGCACACAAACTAGGCATGAGAGAGTCGGACTGGACTCCTACAAATCAAGGTGTACGTGCATATGACGGTACACGACGAAAAGTGGTAGGACTTGCTAACCTAACCATAGCAACGGGACCAATCGAACGAAAGGTTAACTTCCAAATAGTGGACATCGAAGCTTCGTTCAACATACTTCTGGGAAGGCCTTGGATTCATGCTTCTAAAGCAGTAACATCCACCCTTCATCAAAAGATCAAGATCCCACTAAATGGCAAAGTTGTGACAATCACTTCGTCACCCATTAAGGCCATAATCGAGAAGCAATCGAATAATCAAGTCCTTGCGGATCCCATATACGAACTTGGGGGCTTCCAAAGTGTAAATGTCATAGAAAGTGAGTTGGCACCCTTATACTATAATCCCTACTCCAACTTGGTGGTCAACCACATTCTCAAAAACCAAGGATACTTCCCTGGAATGCCTTTGAACCCAGTTCGGAAAAACACCTTCGCGACATACAAGAAAGGCAACTCATCGAGAATACCACTTGGACTAGGGTACAAACCCACAACAGAAGAAGTTCTCGAAATGCTCGCCCAAGTCCAAAACCGCAAGTATGTAGGAGTCCAAATGAGGCCATATCTTCCTACCCTCAATGGATACTTCGTTCAAGAAGGAAGTTCGGAACTCTTTCATGGATTTCCCGAACCTTGGCATTACCTCGAAAAGAAGTTAGCCGGAATTGAGATCTTTCACGATTGCTACTTCATCCCTCCGAAACGGTTCCGCGTCAAAACCCGTCAAGCACCTTGCTTAGACGAACAAGCTGTTAGCCTCTGTTTGGAGAGAACCGATTTGTTAGGGCCGCGCAGAGATGAGATCATTACTACGATACTTCAAGACGATCGCTTCAACCCCACCGCTTTGATCACAGAAATTGACACCAAGCAGCAGAAAGGGTGGAGAAAATCAATCAAATGGACCAACGGTCAAGGAAGACTCTTCAAGCTCACCACTGGAGAAGGAGAGATGTTCAAAGAAGAACCAGAAGACGACGAATTCGAATCAGAGTCGGAGTCGGAGTCAGAGTCAGAATCTAGAAGAGTCATTAGAGAGTCTACTCTGTCGTCATCCCCACTCCCTCGTTTCTCCTAGCTTATTTTCGAGTAGTCACGTAGTTCGGGAAATGCCCCATTATCGTCCCTTTGCCGCCACTATCCTTGGATCAGTTGGCTTCTTTGTTTCAACTTTACTCAAATCTTAATATGAATAAATCAGGTTCTGCTTACTCTTTGCGTTATCTTGAGTGCAATTCTGTTTATGATGATACTGAGGATGACCAAGACCCAGACTTGACCGAAATACCTCCCTACGTAGCCAAAGAAATACTACAGGAAGGGGAAGGGGGACCTGTAATTGAGGACACCGAACCCATCAATGTTGGAACTGAACTAGAACCCAAAGAACTTAGGATAGGGACTACCTTGAGCTCAACCGAAAGAACCGATTTCATAGACCTCCTAAATGAATTCAAAGACGTTTTCGCTTGGTCCTACAAAGACATGCCAGGGATCGACGGGGATATCGCCGAACATAGAATCCCGATTAAGCCAGGTTTCAAACTCGTGAAAGAAGCTTCGACGAATGAGAACAGAGTGGGCTCTAAAGATTAAGGAAGAAGTTGACAAACAATTCAAAGCCGGGTTCATCAAAGTTTCCGAGTATTCTGACTGGGTAGCTAACATAGTACCCGTGCCCAAAAAGGATGGGAGAATCCGAGTTTGTGTTGACTTTAGGGATTTGAACAAAGCAAGCCCAAAAGACGACTTCCCTCTACCTCACATCGACATATTGGTAGACAATACTGCAGACCATGCATTACTATCCTTCATGGATGGGTATGCGGGTTACAACCAAATCAAAATGGCCATGGAAGACATGCATAAGACCGCGTTCGTCACCCAATGGGGAACCTATTGCTATACAGTAATGCCGTTCGGATTGATCAACGCCGGAGCTACATACCAACGCACCGCGACTACACTTCTACATGACATGATGCATAAGGAAGTCGAGGTATATGTAGACGACATGATTGTCAAATCCAAGGAAAGAGAGGGACATATTGCGAACCTTCGCAAGTTCTTCGCAAGGCTACGGAAGTACAATATGAGACTCAACCCTCAAAAATGCACATTCGGGGTGACATCTGGCAAACTCCTAGGGTACGTCGTTAGCCAACGAGGCATAGAAATAGATCCTTCCAAAATCAAAGCTCTGATCGAAATGCCACAACCTCAAACAGAAAAAGAAGTCAGAGGATTCCTGGGAAAAGTGCAATACATAAGTCGATTCATATCGAAACTTACGATGATTTGCGAGCCTATCTTCAAGAAGCTCAAGAAAACAGACCACACCATGTGGGACGACGATTGTCAAAAGGCATTCGACAGAATCAAGGAGATATTGGCTAAACCACCAGTGCTCATGCCACCACAACGAGATCAACCTCTTGGTTTATATCTCACAGTAACTGAAACTGCCATGGGTGCTATGCTAGCTCAAACCGTAGGAAGTGAAGAAAGAGCTATTTACTATCTAAGTAAGAAGTTCTTGGAATACGAGTGCAAATATTCACAACTCGAAAAGACATGCCTCGCTCTTGTGTGGGCAACAAAGAAGCTACGCCATTACATGCTTAGCTACTCTGTCAAGATATTCTCCAAAATGGATCCAGTCAAATACCTCTTCGAGAAACCCGTTCTCAACGGACGTCCGCGAGATGGACCATGATGCTCTCCGAATTTGACCTCAAATATGTGCCACTGAAAGTAATAAAGGGTCGCGCCGTCGCCGAATTCTTCGCAGAAAATCCCATCAACGACGCACAAACCATAGATACTTGGTCATTTCCCGACGAGGATATACTTTGACCGATGTAGAATCTTGGGATCTATACTTTGATGGAGCATCAAACCTAAGAGGATTTGGGATAGGAGTGTTGCTCATTTCTCCTGAAGGTGAGCATACACCGATTCTTTGTCAAACTCGACTCGAGGTGACAAACAACGCTGCAGAGTATGAAGCTTGTCTCATTGGACTACAAGCGGCAGTTAGCTTAGGTATCAAAAACCTACGAGTGCATGGGGATTCGTCACTGATCATCAACCAAGTTACGGGATCCTGGAAAATCCGAAGTGAAAGCCTTGCACCCTATCAGGCCAGGATAGACCAAGTGGCTCAATTCTTTGATCATGTAACCTACTTACACCTACCTCGAGAGGAAAATCAATTTGCAGACGCTCTTGCGAAACTTGCATCTTTGATAAACATGCCAGATTACATGATGGAAATGCCTTTGTGTATCGAACGACGGTCGGAACCAGCGTATGTCCATCAAATTACCGATGAAGAAGAAATCGCACAAGAACCCTGGTTCCAAGCAATCCTAAACTTCAAGCTTAACGGTACCTATCCACCAGAAATGGACAAAAGGGGACAACGAGCTATACGCCTACTAGCTTCCCAATACATCCTGATGCAAGGAGAATTGTACAAAAGAACACCTCTTGGTGTAGTCCTACGTTGCCTTGATCATTCACAGGCACGGAAAGTAATGGAAGAAGTCCACGACGGAGAATGCGGTCCTCACATGAGTGGGCCTATGATGGCAAAGAAAATCACACGTCTAGGGTACTATTGGACCACAATGGAATCCGATTGCATCAAATATGTGAGGCATTGCCACAACTGTCAAATCTTCGGGAACGTACAACACGTCCCTCCTTCGTTGCTCTATACAATGACATCTCCTTGGCCATTCTCCGCATGGGGAATTGATATAATTGGGAAAATAACCCCAGCCGGAACAGGGGGTCACTGTTTCATCCTAGTAGCGATTGACTACTTCACCAAGTGGGTAGAAGCGGCTTCCTACACCGCTCTTACTGACTAAAAATGTGGCAAAGTTCATACAAAACAACATCATCTGTCGATATGGTTGCCCGCATGAGATCATTAGCGATAATGGGTCCCACTTCCAAGCCGAAACCGAACAATTGCTAGCCAAGTACAAGATCAAGCATCATCACTCCTCGCCCTATCGACCACGGACTAACGCGCGGTAGAGGCGGCTAACAAAAATGTCGTCACGATCCTCAAGAAGATGACTGACAATTATAGAGATTGGCCAAGCAAAATACCCTTCGCTTTGTGGGGGTATCGTACATCGTCAGACGCCCACCGGGGCTACTCCTTTCTATTTGACCTACGGCATGGAAGCCGTACAACCGGTTGAGCTAGAGATACCATCCTTGCGTATTCTACTAGAAAGTCAAATCCGGAGGCCGATTGGAAGAGGGATAGATACGAAGAACTCATCCTCTTGGATGAACGTAGGCTACGTGCCTTACATAATGTCCAAACATATCAAGCACGTATCAAACGAGCTTTCAACAAGAGGGTTAGGCCAAGAAACATCAAAGAAGGAGATTTAGTTCTCAAATCGGTTAGAGCTCTTTTACCTGTCGACCCAAGAGGGAAATTCAAACCTAATTGGGCCGGACCATATCTAGTCAAATCCATACTCCCAGGGGGTGCGGTTAGAATCACGGACTGGATGGAAATGAGTTTTCAAACCCCACAAATCTCGACCAACTGAAACGGTACTATGCCTAGGATAGAATAAACGCGCCTCGCGTAAGCCTAAGTGTCGCTCTTGTGGCACTAAATAAGCGGCCCCTGGCCCATTTGAATGTCACTATGCTCTTGCATCTTGGCAAACTTGTCATCCTCATATCATCAAACAAACTAAAATTCGCACCTCCAGAGTAAGTAAAGCTCATGCTTATTTTCTATGTTCATTACAAGCTCTTGCTTCGAACAATTATTCTTTTACATTTACTCGAACTACGCGCAAGGGTTTGATTTCGCTTTCTTTAAGTGAATACGTAGGCAATCCTTCACGGGATTCAACCCGCCATCATATATAAAATAAATGTAAATAGAAGGACATTTGCATCGCATCTGAAATTCGACAAGAATAATTAAAGAAAATGCCAATGATTTCATAACCATTTAACCTCTTTTATTTCATTCAATTTCTAATAATAATAGTACGACAAATAATAAAAATAGATAGGCTAGGATTCTAAAAATCCCTCCTTTTTATTACAACAATAATAATAATAATCAAATAAAAATAAGTAAGACTTGGGCTATTCCTCCATCTTTCCCTTGCCCTTGTCGTTCTTGTCATATTTCTTGTCACGACCTCGAGCCGGGCGCTCTTGCACCACTTCAGACCTAATCACCAACGGTCTTTCTCGAGGCCCGACTCTCCGTTCTTGTCAACCACCATCTCTCGGCGGGGAGTAGTCTTTGATTTCTTGAAGGATGAATGACTTGAAAGCCGGCTTCTTCTTCTCCTTCGGTCAGATGCTTCTCTTTCTCTTTCTCTCCCTCGCGCACCTTGTAATCAACGGGCTCGCGCTTCCTCAGTCTTTCGCGCTCTTCCGAAGTTGCAGCCTTCCTCCACCTCAGATAAGAGTCCGACACCCACAAGGCATTGGAGGAGAAGCTCAGGAACCACATGTTTCTCTGGGCCCATTTCATAGCCCACTCTCTTCGGCTCTCGGTAGTCAACGCCATAGCAGTCTGCGGGACGGTGTCAAGCCTAGGGATCATCTGCTTCAACCCAAGTTGCCTCATCAACCTCTCAGGAAAGATGCACACCATAAACTCCAATCCAGGAATGCGCACGGACCTAGTGGGATCTAAAGAAGACACCCAAAGTGTGATTTGAGGTGCCACCACGGTACAACCCACCCGATCAAAGGCCGTCATCGGATTTTCGGCTTGTTCTTCCAATAGTCACAGACCGGGTGAAGTCCACCATGTCTGTACGCGTCCTCATCGAAATCATACGGGCATGATAGGAAAGTGCATGAACCGGGGCTCAAGCAATCGGAGCCGTTCCATGAGCCAAACCTACCAAGACAGGTATTAGACACCAAAACGAAAAAAAAAAAAAAAAAAAAAAAAAAAAAAAAGAGAAAAAGAAGGTGTCTTTTACCTGTAGGATAACGGGACTTCCCAAGAACGGCAGATCGCGGTTGGATTTCCTATTATCCAAACCCAAAATGATCTCCCCTAAGCACAGACAAGCTGGGCTCCTGCGCAGCTCCATTTGCTCAATAAGGCTCAAAAGGCGAGGATCACCTCTCAAGTCCTCATCAATATGTCCCTGAAAGACATACACATGCAACAAACAGAAGCCAAATGCTCTCCTTCTAGCAACATAAGAGACAGTAGGGTCGGCCCTGTTGATGAATCGGTCTATAAAATCCAACATCCGCACGCCTTTTGGGGTAACAAGACGATCTACCTCGAGTCTAGTCAGTCCAAGCAAATCTCTAAACTTACTCTTATACCCTTGAGCAGTAGAAGGGATGGCAGGTAAGTGTTCGGGGTCCCAACCGCCAATAGCAGCAATTTCCTCTGGAAAAGGACAAATATCACCTCCTGGAAAGGCGAATACATGATAATTTGGATCCCAATAATCAAGGCAAGCATCTAAGAACGGTTTCACCACCTTGATGAGTTTCAAACTCAATAAAGACCCAAGATTATAAGCACCCATGTCGTGTTTTTCCGTGTTCGAAAACTCATTAGTCCATTCCTTCAAGCGAACCTCTAAAGTATTCATGATGATAATTTTCTCTTGAAAATTTATTATAGGAGTTTTAGGAGAAGCGACGAAGAAAAGACGGAAGAATTATATGATTCAAAGCTTCGGCAGCGCTTCTATTTATACTAATTTACTGTTTCCAAAATCCGTCAGAACAAACCCCTCTGGGAACAGGCGCGGCACCCGCTGCGCCTCTTCAAAGGGACGCAGCTCATGCTGCGCCTCTTCCCCAGGCTCACTCCTGTGATTTCCGCGTTTGGATCTTTCCTAATTCTATAACACGCGTGATTTCCTATTCCTATCGGATTTTATTTTGGTAAACTACGGAAGTTTACCATGTTTTGGGATTTCCTAATTTCGCGGGCACGCATTTCGAGGCAACATTGACATTTTCGCCATTTTATCACATTTGTGTATTTAATTGTCCATTTAATTTCTTTTTATTATTCAAACTTTCATATATTTATTTCATTTTCTTAATTTCTTTTGCTACATTTTCTAACTTATGAATTTCTATTTTTTCTTTTTTTGCGGGGGTAACCCTCCCTACCGTCCGGTCATTTGTCATTTCATTTCCGGCAAAATTTTTGCATTTTTGCGTTTCTTTTGAGTCTCATTGTGCGCTAATTAAAGGCCTTATATGTATATAAAATGTGTGAATCGCGTGATTTTCCATGTAAATTTCGGCAGCATAACGGCATAAACCGTTATCTACCAAACCTGTTCAAGAACTAACCTGCAGGTACAAACAAACAACCCAGCAGCAAAGGCACTCAGGCCATCATATATACAGCAAAAAGCAAATATACAAGCAAACTGGGGGCTCGCGCCCCGAACAAGTCCAGATGTACAAGCAAACTGGGGGCTTGCGCCCCGACCAAATCAAATCCAAGAAAACTGGGGGCTTGCGCCCCAAACCATGTCCAAAAATGTTTCAAAATCAAAATGTACAAATCTACAAAACTACACAAGCTACTGCTGGGCACCCTCCAACTCAGCAACTCTCGCCATCAGAGCGGCGATCTCGGCATCCCGAAACTCGAGCTCCCTCGACAAGCGAGCCGTCTCCTCCCGAGCCTGGGCCAACTCTCGTCCCGACTCGCGGTCACCCTGCAAACAGCAACGAATTGGCTCACGTCAATCAACTCAATTGGAAAACCAAAAATAAAAAAAAAAGAAGATCGAAAAATGGGTATAAAGGTTCATACCTGACGACCTCGACCGCCGACGAGTGCCTCAATGGCCGTAGCTCGTAGCCGGTTGGCCACCCTCCATAGTGCCACGAACCGAGATGGCGCGACTCGCATTTCAAAAGGAAATTCTCAAAGCAAATTAAACAAATTGATCAAACGTGTTCTTACACGAAAACCATGCAAAATGGGAGCTCACCCTCCGAATCGATGATCGCCAGTCATCCAGCCAAGATCCGTCCCAGTCACGGCTACGTCAAAGTCACGTAACTCGAGAGATCGTCGTCCTCCCGAGAACGTCGGTGTACTCGAGGGTCTCGGGGTACTCTGGGGGCTCGATGCCCGCCGCCTCAACCTCCTACAAGGACAAAACAACTCTCGTTAATCGATGATCCTTCGTCGTAATTTTCAAAATCAAATCAACAAGAAAACAAAGGATACTCACCACTACCGGCCAATAGGCCAACCTCCCGTAAAGGAACGCCGAGTAATCCTCCCCAGGGAGAAGAAGGTCGTCGCCACTGGCACCGGCCAGGTCCGCCTCCTCTCGGCCTCGAAGGCTCCTAAACATCGTCTAGGAGGATCGACGGGAACCGTCAACGCGCCCGAAAGCACCGACGAGCTAACCGCTCGCCCGGATACCATACGGGACCCATCGACGTCCACAACAGCGGCCCGACTCGAACTCCTAGGACGAAGGGTCTCAAAGAACAAAGGGAGGCGCTCCGGCGTACTCCGCCCAAGGTCCGGGCACCCCTTTGTCACAATATGAAGGCAAAGGTCATTCCTATGATCAATTGAAAGCAAAATATGAGAAGATGTGAATGAATGCAAATGGGATACTCACGCTACTCGGTCACCAAGGGCGTTCACATCCCGCCGGTAGACGTTGTGAGAAGAACGCTTGCTCTTCGTCCGGCACATGACCCAATCCCTCACCACGGGATAGGCCCTCTCCAACGGCTCCGTCCTCTTGGGCGCGAGGTCCGGAAAGTAAGAGTACACCACGCCGTAAAGCGAAATGGTCAATGACGATCTTTGATAAAAGAAAGGAATTTACGTTGATCTAAAGGAAGGTTCATACCTCCAACACAGCCCGGTCCGACGGCGCCGGGAGAAGTCCCCTTCTCCATCGGCCGGGCGAACCATGGCCCTCATAAAGCGGATGAGGACCGCAAAACCAAGCAAATGACCCGGTCCCAACGCCCTAAGGAACTCGAGTCGAAAGAAAGGGGAGAAGCCGTCATGACCTCTCACCCTTGTCTCCGAGGTAAATCGAAGACAAGAACCACCAAAGCCACAGCACGAGCCCTCGCTCTAACAGACAAGGAGGAGGAGCCGTCTCCCTCCCATCGATCACCACCGATGCCGGGGTCTTCCCTGCAAAGTAATCTCGAACATAGGAACTGGGTACCAAACCCTAAGCACCGCAACACCTTCGGCGACAAGTTCCACCGATCAACCTCCTCGCCTCGGCCGAGTCCGCCTCATGCCAGACCTCTCCGGCCACACCATCTCCTCGATCCGCACCTGCGGACCGGAAATCATGCCGTAGTCCTCCAAGGTGACTCCCACCTCACCAAAAGGCAGGTGAAATGTGGAAGTCGTATCCTTAATCGATCCAAGAAAGCGCGAACCAGGCTAAGGTTGGCCCGCAACTTCCTCTTCACGATATCCCTCCAAACTCGAACCGGAGAGGACCAAACGCTCCGCGCTCAATCATGGCCCTCTCCTCCTCCTCCGACGACCGCTCGTAGTGCTCCATCGCCGTCGTATACCCCGAGAACGACCGGATGTTCCTGGCCTCCTATCATGATTAGAAACAAAGCTATCTTTAGTTTTGGAATAAATTTGAAAGAGATTTGAACAAAAACGGAAAAGGATAGGTAATGAGTTAGGGAATTCCTATTTACCAAGCTCTTCACCGTCCTGTAGGACAAGTGACCCACTGCAGCCCACACAAGGTGCTCGCTCTCCCGTGTCTCGGCCCACGCAGAGCACCTCTCGGTGGCGACCCCCTCGTCCGAGGTGGGCCCGTCTCGGAATCTCCTCTTCGTCGCCAGACCTCCTCCTCGGGGACCTCTCTGCAGCCAGCCCATCACCGCGGCGGTGAAGGCTCGCTCTAAAGCCTCCTCAACAACAGCGGCGTCTATGTCCATGGGATCTCTCCCGGAAGTAGAAGCATCGTCACCTGCAACGATTAAAGCAAATCCGGGCCGCGTCACATGACGACAAGCCCTTGTTAAGTAGTTTTCGAGCCTTCAAGGCCCAGAAATCGCCCCTTTCCGGCCATCCTTGGCCATATTCCCGCCAAACCCAATCACTCATGTGATGAATAGGGTCAAGTCAAGTCCAAGTCAAGACCTAGTTCCGAGTTCGAGTCGAAAATTCGGCAGCATTTCGCCATAATGGCGATTATGCCCTAAAAAGTGTCCTGCAAAAGTTGTCACAAACCAAACTTCCGAGATGACAGGAAGTTTACCCATCATCCAAGGGTCCCAAATATCAAATTTCATCACAAATGGGCAATCCTAAGGCCATTTTCGAAGCAATTTATGATCTAGCTGTGAAACCGTCTCAAAATTCGCTCAAGGGCTCAAAACTTGATGAAAATTGAAAGTAAATACATGGTTATGTTCCTAACATTGCCTACTACTCGTTTCTAGTATCAATTTGGCATGAAAAATTCATTTGGGGAAAAGCCCCAAATTTTCGATCAATTGGGTCGAAAACCTAATGTTCGCGCTCAAAATTCGACAAATATGGAAGATTAATGCAAGATTAAAGCACATACCTCGATTAGTCATATTGTAAGCAAGCTTTTGAATCCAACCTTGATAGAAATGGTGAAGATTTGAGAGAGAAATTGAAGGATTTGTGTTTCGAAATAATGAAATAAAACCTTTACGATTTCGCGTTTTTACGCGAATTCTTTGAATTGGGGGAACAGACGCAGCAGGCTGCGCTTCTTCCAAGAGACGCAGCTCTTGCTGCGCCTCTTCCTTTGTTTCCCTCCTGATAGATTTTCAAAAATCCGTTATGAGTTCGTTACTCGTGGGCCCATCTTTGGTGCGCCTCTTCCTCGATGACATTTTATCACTTTGGTCCGTTTCGACGATTTCCTTTCGTTCCGGCCCGCATTTTATCCAGTGCGACAATATTTCGCAGTATTGTCCGAATTCATTTTATCCGCATGTGAGATTTCGAGTATTGCTCAACCATTTTGGCGCAGAGTATTTTGCGATCGCTCACTCGAGACTTTCTTTCCCACGACGATCAAGATGTTTCTCGTCGTCAATATGTCCCCAACAAGAGTTCGCTTGAGACCGACGCAAGCAGATTCAACTTCCAAATTTCGCCAGAATTCGCTCGAGGCTGACGCAAGCGGATCCCCCCAGTTTCTACCGACGTCCCTTGTTTTCAATATCTCTTATTCCCGCGAAGATCGATTAAGTCTCGGGTATGATCTCTTCTTATGGTGGCGAGCCTCCTTACGTAGTCTAATGGACTTTAAACGACCCTCCCGGAAGTCGACAGACTCTAAAATGTTCCCGACGACAGGTCCTTGGTTGAGACCCCTTGAGCCGCCTCGCGTCGCCATAGTCGTCAGGTTGTAATCTTCGATTGACCTGATGGCTATACTTTG
The DNA here is from genome assembly GCF_048544455.1 of Silene latifolia. NCBI lineage: Eukaryota > Viridiplantae > Streptophyta > Magnoliopsida > Caryophyllales > Caryophyllaceae > Silene > Silene latifolia. The sequence goes on from NC_133534.1 coordinate 225,521,682, forward strand.
ACTTTCGCCTTGTCCAAGCCTCAGTCAAAGTGGGGGCTCTGTAGACACCTCGTTTCTGCACCCCTCGCAAACCACCCGGTGATGATTGGGCCGCATGTTTGATTCGCGGAACGATTAGTGACAGTTCGTAAGATTATCGTCAAGTGATTGCTCAAATATAAATGTCAACCTCTTAGTTGTCATCTACGTACCGATACGGTCGTTTTTGGCGATAATTAGAGTACATTTGAGTCGGGTCAAAAACCGTCTCCATTTTTCGATATTTGTTAAATCCGAAGTCGGAATGTTTGGAATGTTCCGGATATTTCTATTCCATATTCATCAAATTTTATCTTTTGGCAAATAATATCCCGTAATATTCAAAAGATAATCAAATTAAATCCGTCCTACCATAACTAAAACGCGGAAATCTTTCTTAAGCAGGAGGAAACCTCCTGGGAACAGACGCGAAAGCCAGTCTTGCGCCTCTTCCAAGAGACGCGTTGGCTGCTGCGCCTCTTCCCAGGCCCTTCTTTGCATGATTTACGTATCTTTTTTTTATATCTTTCCGAGATTCACTTCCAAAGAGTCTCCGAAACCCTATTCCTTCACGTGATTAGTATAAATAGGAGCTTTCGTTCCTCATATTTCTCACGCGAGTGTCCGCCCTTCTCTTCTCCCTTTGCATTCTAGACTTCGTTCTTACTAATTGGCGCCTACGTGCTTGAACCTTCGACCACGTAAGCTCGGATCTTTCCGGGTACCAGCCTCTCCGTTGCATGACCGACCAATTTGACCACTACACTCAATCAATCTAATTAATCAATCTTGTTAAATCGTTTTCCTCTCACGAGGGCACTCTTTCCTTGCATTCGCGTCGAGCATCACTAATCGATCTTCTTTAGTTCTTCTCGTTCCGTCAACATGTAAGTCTGAGGGTGTAATCTCTCTTTTATTTATTGTATTTTAATTATTGTATCATTATTGTAAGGTTTATGTCGAAAGTATCTCATTAAAACCGATTTCTAAAAACCGCCTTTAAAACCTGTTTTTGCGGATTTCCGATGAAGAGACGATCGAGAAAAAGACGCAGCAATCGCCGCCTCTTCAAAGGAGCGCAGCACTGCGCGCCTCTTTGTGAGGGCCGCATTCTCGCTTCTTTTCTTCTTCCTCCGTCCCTCTCGCAATTCGTATCAAATTTATTTGTTTTGTTTGTTCGTCTGTTAATTCCCCGTCATAAAATCATAATAATTAGCATGTATATTGTATCATATATTTCATCATTCGTTCACATGTTTAATTCATCTAATCCGACTTAAATCCCAAGTAATTCATATTTGCGGGTTTTCGTCACTAATAATATTCAATTCGAGTTTTAGGGATTCAATTCGTTCATGTTGAGTTTCTGGGATTCATTGTTGATATATTTTTCACCATGTTCATTGTTAATCCGCCATCAATTCATCATGTTTAAGTTAATTATTCGCTTGATTGATTCGTTCATTAACATCGACCCTTCACATAATTAATCTGTCTTTAATTCCGTCTTCATCCATGTTTTGCTGTTTTATGACCTCAATCACATGTAAATAATCTGTAAATCACTTTCATCCGAGTACATAATCTAAATCAATCCCTTAAATTCACCAATTAACGTTAACAATTGCAGTTTTGGCTTCACAGCCAGAGTTCGTCCTTGGAAGACGCAAAGAATCGCCGCGCCTCTTCCAAAGGGCGCAGTGTCTGCTGCGCCTGTTCCAGGACGACTTCTGTCCCTGAACTCCTTTTCTGCCTTGACCTATATTAATTAGTCTACGTATCAATTAACTAATATTCGTAATTCCTGTTCGCTAATTTGTTGTTTTATTCTTTTATTCTTTTCATCCGTTTTAAAGGTACTTTCGACATGAATCGCCTAATCCGTTGTAATTAATGTAATTCTTTTTATCCTAGTTATTATTTATTGTATTACTTTCATTGTTTTGTATGCTTCACATGTAAACGAGCATTAAAATCCTACTTTGACCCAATTGTTTGCCTAATTAATTGTTCACCGACTTAGCTAATTTCACATGTTAGATTTAATCTATTGGATGTTGCATGGCATGCATATAGCCGACGATATATCAAGTACGAATAAACTTCCCTAATCATTAGTAGAGGCCGCTATCGAGGCGGGCGGGATTAGGTGTTCGATCAAAAGAGCTTCCTAATACGTACCCTCACCCCTTACTCCAGATCTCCGTGAGCACCCGTGTTCATTGGCATCCGCGAGAGTCATTCTAGACATAGAATGCTAAGGGTAACGATTGCTTAGTGTTCATGTCACTACTTTGTGTCCTGACATGACACGAGGTATTCGAACGGTTCCAATTTCCCATAAAAATTGGTGGCGACTCCATACAAAATGCAAACGCTTGTTTTCGAGCCCCTTCACTCCCAAGCGCCCCCGTGGGCGGCCCGCTGTCCACAAAAAGCCCATTTTAATAAGAGTGAAATATTCACGATGAAAGACTTGCTTCAAGTGTGACGGGTCAAACGTGACAGTCAAGCACACTGTTACCCGTGATGAGTAACGATATGCTCGACTGTTACCATTACATGTATTCTACCCTTTCATCTTTACATAGGTTGACAAAACAACTCTAAATCTTGGGTAGCAAATTATCAACCATTCTTGACTTTGACATTGATTAATTCTTGCTTGAGTAGGTTGTATTATTCCTGAAATGGTACACTTAGAAACATGATTAAATTGGGCATGTCATCATCAACAAATATGTCCTAACACATTTTATAGAGACCGGTTGGTTTTATTTTTTATAGGGCTCCGACAGCCGTGTCACTGGTATTGCTGTTGGTGTTGGATCATTAGTTAGACTTGATGACCTAGATTTGATGCCACCAAAAGTTTTAATTAATGTTGAGGAACTCATATTTTGATGTACCATGACTTATTCCTTTTGATGAGGCACTTGTATGAGGTCAAATTACTCTATGAGGTCAATTTGCTTGCTGAGAGTAATAAAATGTTCTTGCATTCATCATCAAACATAATTGTTCATTAATTTCATTTTCATAATGAGTTTACATACTGATTTAACCAAAATGAACATCAATTACCAAAATGCATACTTAAGGATTGCTGTTTGTATTCACAAACAAACATATCAAAAACACCCTTAATGTTTGTTTGTCATACAAACTGCCACATACCATTGTTAAAAAATGGAACTTGAATACCTAAGTCTAACATGAGTTGTTCTAAGTCTTTTTCAAACCACATGTAATTAAAAATTGAATACATTCCTTGACTAATTCTTCATAAACCTCTAAATTTCTTAGAAGTGTTCCTGCTCTTCTTGGAATCTATCTGATGTTTCTGCTTCAAGAAATATTTATCATTTCCATTGATATGAGGCTTAGCATTATCTTGTAGGATGCTTATCTTTTTTGATGCACTAGCTGACCATTTCTGTTTTATTGATGGTATAACTAAATTAAGCAGACACTCTTTTGTCACTTTCTTGGTGATTGACTCTATTGGTTTTGTCACAATTGTACCTGCCACTCTGTTCTTGCCGTTTCTTTTTGCTGGTTCTTGGAATGTGCATGGTCATGTACCAAACTTTCCATCGAATCCAACCTCCCCATTCTCTTTATATGTTGGCCTTGAAATAGCACACATGAAGATTACTTTAGTAATGTACCTCTTGCTTTTACAACATCTATATGGAGTTGGTTTAGTGCTGTCTGTGTAGTATCTTGAGCTTAGTTTTGTCATATAAAACCATTTCTCATCAATGTGCACAATAGTGCTCATATCAAAGAATTTGATACACCTTAATAGCCTACCAAAAACTAGTTTACCCATGATAAAATGTAACCTAAGATGCTTATTGTCTTGGGTAAGAGCTGTTTTGATTGCATTTGTGTGAGTTTTGATGATACCTTCCTTTACCCATCTATGACATGTTGAAGGTGAATGATCTATTGCCTTTCCCAATCTATTGAGTGTTGTTCTTTTGGAGACATCAAGTGTCATTATCACATTAATTGGACAAGGTGTTCATTCTTTACACTTCTTGCCTGCAGTTTTGCTCCTCACATTGATAGGAACTTCATCTTGCCTCTGTTTTTTTGCCTTTGTCCAGATATTGAAGATGCATTTTCTGGTTACATTGAACTTGATAGCCACCTCTTGCACCTTTCCATGTTGAGGCTTTCCATTTTTACAACTCTCGATAAGAGGCAAACAAGTCTATGCCTCTCATCATCACTTAGATTTGGTTTCTTCATTTTGTTGTGTAATTATTTGGTTTTTAGTTGTGTAATTTCTATAATTTGGTTTATTTAGAATGTGTAATTATTTAGGAGCTTATGTAATTTTTGATGGTTGTTGTAATTTGGTGTATTGGTAATGGGAAACTTGTAGTGGGACATTGTGAGTTGATGTAATTTGTGTATATTTGTCTAAAGTATTCCACGTAAGAACGTAAAGGTAAATAACGAATTTTCCTAATAACAATATAAAGTAATTCGTAATATATACAACAATGTTACATAAGACCAGTGCTTAACTGTAATACCCGCTCTATTAAAGATTATGGGTGAGCAAATTTAGGTCCGAACCGAAAAAATGGACCGGACCAGACCATTTGGTCTAGACCAAACCCGGACCGAATGGACCAAATTTCATGTTTTTAGTGACGCAACATTAAAATATTATGAATCGAATTAATATTTTATTTTCAAAAGACATTATAAACTAGTATTGTCAATGATTTTATAAAAGAGTCGTCTAATTATTTAAATGTATTTTATTTAGTGGAATTAAAATGTAATTATCGTATACGAAATGGTGAAAAAACTAATTTTAGGTCCATTTCGGTCCAAGACCGGACCGGACCAAATATTTCGGTTTTAGTCCGGTCCAAGATTGAAAGTTTTAGGTCCGGTCTTCGGTCCGGTTTGGTCCAGTCTTGGACCGATTCTCAGCCCTATTAGAGACCCGTTGAACGACCTTTGACCTCGTAGGACCCCTCATGGGAGATGGAAAAGGAGTTAGATTGTCTTTGTGGCAATGTACTCGACCTAGTAGCGGTCACTCGGCCGAGTGCCTGTGGTACCCGACCTAGTGCAGTGTATTCGGTCGAGTATACCCTATAATATAACGTGGAAGTTAAAACTTAAATCATTTCCGTAAAAACATTTCTCGTTTTAACCCAAAACCTAAACCAGAGCTTTGTCTCCCTTTCTCCCTCCCTTCCTCTCCTCACCTTAACACCCTTGATTCCTCCACCTAAAAGACCGTTATGGGAGCGAGATGTGCAAGTCGGGACGTAACCCTATCATCAGTCAATCGAGTTAGGAAAGTCGTTGTCTCCCCTGTGGTTTCAATTAAGGTTATACTTGGTTGTTATAGGATCATACCGTTGTTGTAGGTGTTGATGGCGGTGTCCGTGTGCATGTGTGATGGTCGATGCTTCCGTGAGAACCGCTAAAGGTAGGGTTTCCCTACTTAGTTCTTCCATTTGATTAATTGTGAGCGATGTAGTGATTATGTGATTAATAGTGATATAGTATCATGGTTATTTTGTTGGCATCGTATAATTGTTGGTATTGCTAGGATGATTGTGAAGCCATTGTCGAGAGATGGTATTCATCCCCATGTTCGCTCATTGTGGCTCCCGTCACAAGGGGACGTGTACATTTATGATCTGGGTTCGCTCGTTGTGATGAGCGGGTCTTTAGGTGGCAAGGTTGCGGTCTATAACTCGCGGTGTTGGTACCTGTTGCGATGGGTAACCTGGTGGGGCTGCTCGTTGCGATGAGAGTAGATTGTGTTTGTGGTGGTTAGAGTGATAGTAATTGGCATGCATGCGTTGTCTTGTGGATGTCGTTGTATTTATTGTTACCTTAGTGTTGGTTGTATTCACTTATTGACCTTGTGTGTGTGCGCGCTTGTGTTCTTTGTTTCCTTTCTGTTATGTATGTCAGTGGTGATCCATTTGATATTGTCGGCAAATGGTGAGCAGTTAGTGTTAACAGGTGTGTTGATAGCAAGGGAGCTTGGATAGGAGTCATGGAAGGAGCGTTTCACGTTAAGTTCTTTTAGTGTAGATAGTCTCACTTCAGTTTCGGTATTTTCTGCTGTAATCAGTTTAAAGAGTTTATTTGTAATAAAGTTTTAATTGTTCTTTTATTGCCAATTTGATATACTTTACCTCGGGCAACCGAAATAGTGATGCCTTTATTTAGTAGGGAATGTCTTGTAAAGACTCTTTGATAAGTGAGGGTGTTACATACTTAGACCATCCCCAAGCAGAAGGTCGCCCTAATCGGGTCACCAAAATTTTTCCTCTTAATCGCACCTTATTAATCTTGACCCACTTTCACCCTCCCAAGCAGAAGGTCACGACCTAGGTCACCAACTCAATCATTTTTCCACTTTCCAACATTTTCAATCATTTACCACATTCACTACCCACCAAACTTTTCTCCTACTTTTTCAATTAATATTTATTCACAAATTATAAATAACTTATTTTTGCAATTTTGTAAATATCTCAACAAAATAAGAACTACTCTAGTCTTACATGATCGAATATATAACAATATCATATTGTTAATTTTTTTTATCCGAGTATTAAGAAAAAAAATTGAAAAAAAAAAAAAAAAAAGGGACAAAAATGGACGTGGTTAAACCACACACACCAAAGCATATTATTTTAGTTATCAATTATCATCTCCTCTTTAATTAAAATCAATACATCATCAAATTCTTTTTATTTTCCCAAATCAACTCATCATCTACTTCATTCTTCATCCCAAATTTATTACATCAAATATTCCATTGATCTTCATCTTCCTTGTTCACCATCACCAAGCATCATCAAATATTCCATCGAGTTTATTTTATAAGATGATTTCAGTCAATTTCCTCCTTCATAAGCTGATTTCAGTCGATTTTTCTTCACCAAATCAACCAAATCTCCCTATTTCCTTCTCAAATCAACCAAATCTGCTTATTTCTTTTCTTCTTTTACCCAGATCGACATCATCCATTTGATAAATTGACCCTAGACCGTCACCATTACCACCGTCAACATCCTCGATCATCGCCACCATCACCATAGATCGTCACCACATTCTCGATCATCACCACTTCTCAGATCTAGAAAAAAAAAGTTGCTTAAATTATGTCAAAACTAAGTTCATTTTGTAGCTAATTAAAAAATAAAATCATTTTGGATATGCTCATATTTTATTTTATTGTGTTTTACTATATAATTGTTGTTTTATATCTTTATTATTTTCTTCTCTTTTTGGGAGAAATAGAGATGTGCAGAGCAGCAGTAGCAAAGCTTCAAGGATTTTCGTCCTTTGCTTTGAGGGTTGTCCTTTTTTTTTTTGTTTCCAACCAATGAAGGACTGCCACCTATCGGGTCACCAACTTTTAATAATTTCTCAACTCAGGGTCATGGCTTGCCCCTCAGTTGTTCAAGGTCACCAAAATCATCTTGTTAATCCTAGTTTAAGGTGTCATTAGCGTGACCCGACAAGGTCACGACCCAGTCGGTGACCTTGCTTGGGGGTGGTCTTACATTAACGGCATATACATTTGTAATTTCTTCCAATATTCGCTTTAAATCACCAAGACAACACACTTACACAGTTTCTATAAATTCAGTTTAAATTTACTTTTCTTTTTATATTAACTTAGTTTAATTCAAGTCAATTGCAAAGTAAATTTTACATATTTTATTTTAATACATACGATTTCGTCCGAAATAAAATGGCATAACCAAAGATGCTCCTGAACATGAGTCGATGCGAGTCATCGACTAAAGTACTCTCACTACCCAAATGAAGTAAAGTAGTCCGTACTCCGTAGCCAAAATACTGAATTCCTGGCAACAAACGTCGAAGGTTGACAACAAGCAATCAGTTTGGGGAAGTGGGAACAACAACACAGCACTTAACTTATGCATCACCGCTTATTATTTTATTGCTTTGCATTTATTAACACCACATTGGCGCCAGACTACCCTACTACATAAATGTCACATTATTTCTCAGCTTTTCCAGATATTTTTTTTCTGATGCTGGCCAATTATAGAATTTCAAAAAAATAAAATAAGAAACTGAATTGTTAAATCACGTTCTTATTTTACTTGTTACGGACTTACGGTACGTCCCTAAAATTTGTTGATTTGCCTTTTTTTAATGTTTTTTTGATACTTTTCACGGTCTATTAATTAATTAATAACAAGTTAATGAGAAAAAAATTAAAGTAGCAATTTTAATTAGTTCCTATTTACTAAATGAATATGCATTCTCATAAATTTTTCCTCCAAAAAACATTTTCTTAAATAAGGAAGGTAATTACAATTAAGTGCACTTACTAAATAAGAAAGTTAATAATTATGATTTTTTTCATTAAATTATTATATTTTCATTAAAATTAATTTCTTCATTAAATTATATTCCCTCTATTTTTCCATTTTCACCCCATTTGCTTTATTGCAGTCTTCAAGACGTCCCTTTGACTGTATTTTCGATGTCTATATGTTATTTTTATTTTCTTGAATTTTTTTTCGTGAAAGATGTCTTGATATTAATTGTAAATGTTTTACTTTTATATGTAAATAATTTTTATTTTCCAACTTATTGACGGACTTTGACCTCCAAAAAGCAAATGGGGTAAAAATAGTAAAATAGAGGGAGTACTATTTTCACTAAAATTTAAATTATAATATTTTTAATTAAAATATAAATAAAATTTATATAAAACTATTAATTGTTAAATCTTTTATTGATGCTGTTATTTGAGAATGACTTGAACTATACTATGTATAAAACAAAACTGTAAATCGTTATTATTATTTTCGTGTCAAAAAAAAAATTAGAGAGTTTATAAATTGAAATTATTAACTTTGTGGTATAAAAATATTTTCTGTAGAATACATTTTCGCACATTGATTAATATTCAGCTTCAACCCTTTTTTATCAAAATAAAATATAATGACGAGAAATATGAACAATTAATGAGATTACATTATTATATAAGTAATTTATTCAAAAAAAAAAAAAAACTTTATATACCTTCCATTTATTGCACAGAGTCTAAACTAGTTATTGTACTCCCTCCATACCACACCAATGGTAACATTGATTTTTTCACATTTGCCGAGACACGTTTTGCAACGTGAATATCTTTAGTTACACATTATTAATAATTATAAAAATTTGATATTCTTATAGCATTCATGACGATAAATCAAACAAGATCTCACATGACTATATTTTGTCTTATAGATTAAGAATAATATCGAAGATTCCCTACGACCATGAATAGTGTCAAGATTCTCAATGTTACCATTGATGTGGTATGGAGGGAGTATTAATTAACGAAGAATTAACAAAAATACTTTGAGTTAATGAAGAAATAACAGTTTTCTTAATATATAATTGCACGACAATTAATATAACAACAACGACACGATTTCAATTAGGACAAAAATTTGACAATTAAAAACGAAAAAAATTAAATGGCGTAACTTTATGCTTTGGATTCCATTTTCGACGATGTTTTTTATATCGCTTATTTTGAGGGGACGAACGCAATCGAAAAAAATGGGAGCTGGTCATTCTTGTAAAAAACACAAACCGACCATGACAAGTCTTGACCAGTTTGTGTGGTTTACACGAACCAGCTTGTATAAACCACGTGAGTAGGCCTTGGACAGTACAAAACGGAAAATTTATGATAAAGTAGAACCTTAATAAGTAAAAATAGGGGCGTGATATAATAACCCGTATAAAATAACGTCCATAAAATAAAGGGGTGATAATTACGAAAATGTGAAATGTCATCCATAGAGTGTGGAAGTTTGAGTTTGACCCACAGGCCACAGCCTTTCCAATACCACATTACTTGGCTAGCTAGCTGCTGCACGCTTTATCATCTGAAACTTGCTTTGTGGAAATAAGAAAATTGACTCTTTTGAGAAACTATTATATACTCCGTATATAATGCTCTCATTATTATAATGTTATGGAAATACTCCCTCCTATTTTACATAAATTTCTCTCTTTCTTTTTTCATTTATTCACAATATCTTCTCTATTTTCTTATTTAGTAAAATTTTATACTTATTTTAATCACCTTACCCCACAACAATACCATATCTCACCCCACAACAATACTTATTTTAATCAACTTACCCCACAACAATACTTATTTTAATCACCACACCCACAATAATACCCACAATACCTCCCCTCTCTTCAATTACCAAACCCACTACAATATTTTACCTTATTTTAATCCCTCTCTTAATTCTAGTGCCCCCATGAATAGGGAGGTTTATCTAGAATAGGAGGGAGTATTTTTCTATTGTATAAGTATATTCCTTATTTGTTTCGATCAATAATTTACACTTTTCTATTTAAGAAATACTATTAATTAATAATTTACATTTTTATTTTTTAGTAAATAAATTAATGCATATAGGTTGGGGTCATTACATTTTCTCCTCATCAAGTAGTTCTAGATTTTTTAATAATTTTACCCATTTATCTTTCTTTATCTATGTTATTTATATATGAAACAATTGTAAACTATATTGAGCGGGATAAATGGAGTAATACAGTTGTGTAATTATTGATCCAAAGTCTAAGCTTGTCTGGGTTGAGCACATGTGTTTGGTTGTCGAAGCCAGTAGTTGCGCTCGCTCTATGTTGCCACTCCCCATTCTATTATTTTTCCATTATTATTCAACTCTCGTTATATTCCCTTTTACCTTTCTCCTGTGCTTTTGTTGTTAAGGTTAATCACATCCTTAATTGAAACACCGACACCTATGAATGAAACTATATGTCATTCCACACTTGCTTTTATGTTTTATCGTTCCACCTTTATTATTTGTACACTACTAGCTAAACAAAATCCAAACAAAATTAGTATCATATTTTTAGTTACTAAAATTATTACTTTGAATATTTCCATTTGTCGACTATACTCCCTATTAAAGCAAGCAACTAAATTGTAACAAATCGAGTTAAACTACTTTTCTTCAAGCAATTACAATACGGAGTATTCATTTTATTTTATTTTCCTTTTTTTGGTTCGCTAATAAAGTGTCGGCGAAATTAACATTAACATTGGCCTTGTATTCGTAACATGAAAGTGATACACATTGGTTTTATCAGCAAAGTTGTAAATTGTTACGAGTAGCATGTCACCTGAGTTGAATTGCACAAAAAACCATGAGGGAGTATTGAGTACATTGAATGTCTGATTTCATATATTTCAAAATCGATTACTCTACAATTTATGGACATAAATTTGCATTAATTAATAATTAATAGTCCATCCCCTATGTCTTCCCTTTCCAATTTTGTGTTCCCACAACCAACTAACTAACTAATGCTTGATTTGGTTCTACTTGTATCCAAACAATCTCTATAAACAGAGGTAAATAATTTATGAGACGCACAAATCTCCGTCATTAATACTTGATCCACATTAAACTCCCCACCGCTGTTCACACGTTGTACCACACTCAAGTACTCCGATAACCCCATAAGACTCAAACCCGATTCAGCAGCCGAGTTGAGATGAACCAGTGAACCCGAGTCAGGGATTGACTCTGCGGACGTGATCAAGTTAATACTCTTGAGCAAGTGGCCGCTATGAAGGAGTTGGTTCACCACCCCTGACTCTGTCACCGAGTTCCTGTTCTTCCCCTTATGCTCAATGCTGACTCGGACAATTTCGGTTAAGGCCGCATTGGTGAACCGCCTCAGTCCACGTGCTCCCCCGATTAATACCCCCGGGTTGACCTGACTCCTCTGCTCCTGGTTCGGATTCCTCTTCCCGTGGCGAGTCACCGGGTTTGACCAAATGAAAACCGACTCGGAACTCCTGTTCCTGACCCGGGTAAACGGGTCGGACACAACCAATGCATTGTTGGCATCCAATAACATGACGTGCTTGTAATTACGGCGCACACGACCCAGTAACATGGGGTAACACGCCCACCGACGCAGCCTCATTGGCACGTGATCCAAGAAACCGGATAACGCGTCCTCGGGATCCAACTCGGAGGCTTCGAACCCCACTATAGACCCGTAACTCGGACGAGTCAACTCATCCGGCGTTGTGGAGTTCCCTCTCCGCCTCCCCCAAAGGGTCTCCTTCCCGGCCTCCCCGACTGGGCGGAGGTAGCGAGTCAACCCGGGGGCCAAGTCGGCTCTCCCGAGTTGGCCGGCGAGGCGAACTATTGTAATGAGCGAGTGGGACTCGGAGTTGAGGAGAGGGGTGAGGTCTGTTTGCATGGAAATGGAGGGGAAGACGAAAACAAGGTCGAGGCGAGAAAGGAGACCGGAATGAAAAAGGAGACGAATGAAGGTGCGTATGTGATGGGGGGAAGCTTCCTCGGAAACATGGGCGACAATTAAGTCAGACATAGCCTTGGTACCCCTCAAGTAAAGCTGGCCAATTCCCTGCAAAGCGGCCGGCTGCCGATTATCATTCTTATTATTAATAATATTGTAATTTGGTTTGTGACGGAGAAACCTTCGAGGTGAATTGATACTGGTTTTGTTGTTGTTGTTGTTGTTGTTGTGAATATTGGTGGAGAAGGAGGAGGAAGAAGTAGGGGGTTGAAGTTCAAAGGTGGAGATGAGAGTGAATAAAAGAAGAGTGGTGAAGAGTAAAAGAGCGCAAATAGAAAGAGTAGATTGAGTTTTGGAGAGGAGTAAGTTGGAAGAAGAAGATGAAGAAATAGAAAATGAGTTTCTTTTACGAGTAGTAGTATTAGTATTATTATAATCATTATTGTTGTTGTTGTTATGGAAGAAGATGAAGAGCAAACCCATGCCCCAACCTTCATTATGGTGGTTGTTGTTGTTGGACTTGGGTGCTGATGAATAAACCATTACAAGTTTGTTTGCAACACCACACAGCCACACTACTACTTACTATTCTCTCTCTATCTCTAGCCTCTACTCTGTTGTTTGTTTGTTTGTTTGTTGGTTTTCTGTAAATTGGGAAGGAAGGCTCACGGTCTTTGTTTTGCTAAATATAATTAAAATAAAATAAAATAAAAAAGAAATGAAAGGAAAGGAAAGGAAGGGAAGGGAAGGAGAGAAAGGGGTGAGAAGAAGGATGTTGGTAGAGCGTGAATGTGATTTGGGTGTTGATGTTTCCATTTATTTCATTATTCATTTCTTCTTATTTATATTATACTCAAACAAACCCCCCCACATTTATTTACCATGATTCTATTTATTAGTATTTGTTATAATACATACATTATTCAATTCACCATAAATTATTTATTTATACTATGGAATATGTATATATGGAATAATCATCAAATGAGATGAATACTCCCCTACAAGTACCAGTAACTACATACTACAAGTATTTTATGTTTTGTTGTTGGGGGAATGGGGAGATTAAGTGATTAACCATACTCAGCTTCGATTCTTATGTTAATTATTACTGTCTATATGTCGTCCTCTATAAAACAAAGGTACAATTGCTATTACTTTCTCTTCTAACGTGCATACTACTTGTTATCTTACTCCTTTCACTTTCCCACTTTCATTGTACATTATCATCAGCTAGTCTTGCTTGTGACGGACTAATTCCGTCACAAGATTGTGACCTCTCACAAAAAGGGAGGGGGACAAGGTGAGACACCCACATGTGGTTCCCCCCATTCACCTCTCAATGGACATTTTATGAGAGGAAACGGTATCTGTCACAAGCTTGTGACGGATATCACCTGTCTTTAATGAGATTTGGTGTATTATCATTAATTATTATTTACTCACTATATATATATTCACTCTTCGGGACGTCGTCTTTGCTTTTCAAGAAATATTCAACCGTCCTATCTTCCTTCATTTTATTATGCTACGTGCTACTTAGATATCACTATCACAATCATTCATCCAAGCTACCTACCTGAACGGCATCACAAATGCAATACAAATATGACACCCAGGTACCAAGTTAAGCTTATATTATTGTGCTCCATTTATCTAACTACATTCATACGGTTGCGAAACGATATCAAACTCTTATGCGTCAAGTTAGGGTTAAGGTCGTTTGACACAAACCCAATACATACACATAACGAGGTATGATCCAGCATGGTTATATTATGAACAAGAGTAAAAGCCTCATATATACTTGCGCAGTCTCATGCAAAGACCATTGACAAACTAGCTTTAATATGCAAAAAACTTAGAATGGTTATTGGGTTTTTCAACCCATTTTGAGACTAATGATTAATGTGTTTTGTGGATTAGTTTACATATGTGCTGGTTTGGCTGCCTTTTTTTTTAAAAGGGGGAATTGTGAATTTTCATGAATTGAGAAAATGAAAGTCATTCGCCTACCTAAAAATGGTGATTTACATTTTTTCCCCGTAATTTGCCAACTTCTTCATAATAGAGAAGTTGAATTACCTAACCCTCTAGATAATTGTAAATTTCTCCAAGCATTTAATTCTCGTATATCAATCAAATGTCTTTGAAGCAATTCACATGAATTATCCATAGGAGTTTAATTTCATATTGGAAAAATCTAATTTATTAAACTTATGTGTGGGATGTATTTTTCTTTTAACACTTTGTAACTAAATTGTCAAGTCTTTAAATCCTTATTTATATATTCCATCCGTTCTGAACATTTGTTTACCTATTTCATTTAGGATTTCTCGGTTATTTGTTCATCTTTTTATATTAGGAAGATTTTTTATTGGTAATACTGATCGTACACATTTATAATGGTCTATTCGTCATCCACTAACAACCATCATAAATGACCCTCTCGATCATTTCCTTGGTTTCTGTGTCAAAAACCAAAGATAAACAGATTAGCGAAAAGTATAATATAGGAGATTTGTCAAATTAATATAAGAGCACCGAAATGGGTATTTTAATCATTAGTACGTCTCACTGAATACGGTCATTATCCGTCACAAGCTGAAGATAGTAGTAATCCTCTCACAAAATGCAAGTGGGAGGGCAAGTGGAGGTATCCATTTCCCCCAATTGCACTATACCTTTGTATTTTGTGAGAGAGACATTACTTATGATAAATAGTGTTTGTCTTCAATGAGAACTTGTGTTTAATCATTGTGATCTCTCCTCCATAAGCTCCATCCATTTGGATATGTATAGCAGAAAATGAAACAAAGGACTCGTATTCTTTTTTGTCTTAACCATAAAACACATCAATTAAATACTCGGTAGTAATGTGGCCATGATTGGTCCATGCATGCAACAATTGATTTTGGTCCCCCTATTTTGGTTTTAACGCCTTAAGTCTCTGGCCAAAATTGGGAAATATGTCATGGTCTCACTTTTCTACCTTACTTGCTATAGAATCCTCCTAAAACTCAATTTTATTCGGAAGATCTATGTATATACTCCCTCCATTCGACTCCACTTTACATGTATTCTTTTTTCATCCATTCAACCCCACTTTACATGTTTCCTTTTTAGGCCAAGAAAATGACCATGTTATCCTTATTCACACTTTATATTTACAAAAAATGTCATCCATACCCACACTAATCCACCATAAAACCCCACATTTATATTTTTTTAACATTTTTAACCTCATCATTCTCTTTCCCTATGTACTTTTTATAGTTTTTTTAATCCGTCCCTTAATATCCGTGCAAAAAGCATACTTGCGAAGTGGTGTTGAACGGAGAGAGTATTACATACATATATTGGGTCGTCCTTAAAAGAATAGAGGTGAACTGTGGGCCGCTCAACATTTATTTGGGCCTGCTTGGCACCCGACCCATTTTGGATACAGGAAGTCTATCAAGTCCTATGTCATCCCAAATAGACTAAAAGATTAAGAGTTAATTAGTTTTTTCCCGCTCATTTAATGGACAAAAAGTGATCCCATATTGAATAAATCAAGATAGTGCATTGATTGAAAAATAGAGTTGGCCCACGTTGAAAATATCTAAGTAATATTTAAAAAAGATTAACCATCTCCCTAAAATATTTTGCAATAATATTTATGAGAGGTTCTATAATCAAGAGTGAGAGTGTTTTTAAGATAAGACGGCTTTAAATTACTCCCTCCTATTCCGAATAACCGTCTCATTTGAACAGTGGCACGAAAATTAAGGAATAAAGTTAAAATAATGAAAAGTATTGTATATGGGTAAGAATATACTGTAGGAGTTAAATACGGTGGTCAAAGTATTCTCTACCTTCTTTCTCATTTCCTCTCTCACCTGCAATTGCCTGGGCGTCTGGAAGCAGCGTTCACCATTACTAACGGACCACAATGTCCGTCTCAACCCCTATCTCAGTAACCCCCCGCAACTAACCACCACGCACCCTGTAATTCATATGCTACGTCCTCCAACTAATACCATACCCCTTCTTGCCTCCATAATCCCCTATGCCCCGTATCATACATAACCACTAGCCCTCGTGATATCTCAATCCATTTCGTCCTTTTAAACTAAACGTCTCCAAAATATTTGTGCCTAGATTGAACTCCCATAACAGAATATTTATTCATCCGCCTCTTTGTGAGTCCTATAAAAACAAATAAATTACGCACTATTTTATCGTAAAATTATTAAAGGGCATAATCAAATCAATACTTACATGAGAAACTGTTAATTACTTTCTTGTAACATCTTTAAATGATCTATTCATTCAATATGGCTATAATCTTCACGTTCATACCTCGATTTTTGCAACTAACTCTCACAATACTCATCATTTACTCCTTACATCTTAGTTGTGCATTAGTGTTTGTTTTCGGTCATAATATTTACAGTAATTATTGCGTAAGACGATGTTAATGCAATTAACGTGGATTATTGTTAAAATATCATATTCATAACTTGATAAAATATGAGTGATAGAAATAGACGATGGTTTTAATGTGGTTCTGAATACAGCACATACTTCATTTGGATTGGATTGGATGGGTTGAAACAGAAGATCAACACCAAGTAGCAAAGGACAATATCAAATCGAATTCACAAACTATAACCAATCTTGTTTAATAATCACATGGCCTCCTCCAAAAAATGTCTTCATAGAAAAATCAATGGACTCTAGGTTACGGAGTATATGAGTGTATCACAAAAAAAAGACCGAAACTTATTTAACAAATGAAAATTTATTGTTAGAAATTGTACAAATGAATTCAAGGTAAACTATAAAGCAAAACAATTGTAGAAGATACGGAGTATATAAAATTTGAGATATCTTCGATCATAGATAATAGCAAGTGGGTCATTTACCTTCAAAGTTGATGGAATTCCCTAATTACTAAATGAATAGGCGAACTCCATCATTTTCCCGCCAAAAAGCATATTCTTAAAAAAGGAAATTAATGATATAATTATATTCATTCCCTAAATAAGAAAACTAACAATGACAATTTAATTAATCTATTATATTTTCATTAAAATTAATCTTTTCATCAAATTATATTATTTTCATTAAACTCAAAACTATATTATTTTAATAAAAATAAAAAATTTGATATAAAAGTATAAATTGCTAAATCTTTTATTATTCATATTACTAGATGATGAGTTGACCCATATTCTGTATTAAACGATCGTTGTTATTACTTTCGTGACAAAGAAAATTGAAAAAAAATATATAACTTGAAACTCATTTGTTTTATGCTATAAAAATATTTTTATTAGAATATATTTTAACTCATGACTCAATTCTCTTAACTAATTTTCAGTTTTAATTTTTATTTATCCAAACAAAATATAATGATGACAAATGTAAACAATGATAAGATATCAATATTATATAAATAATTTTATAAAAATATTAAAACTTTAAATATCGTGCATATAATGCACGGGTCTAAACTAGTTATCAACTAATTACCATGATTTCGTAAATGTCGAACACTCATAGAAGTTTTATTCACCTGGGAAGCGAAAACCTTTAAAAGATAAAAAGATGTGAAAGTAATAGAATCCGTTTCCAAAATGGCCGATTTTCACTAATTATTTAACGAAATGGGTCGAGTCTCAAAATAATTATCGAAAATGGGTCAACGTAGGCTTGGTATTTACGAAGCTATTGTGAAGGGTGAAGTAGCCATGGCGCTTGGCGACTAAGGTCGAAGGCATATTTCCGCATATCCCCTCCCCATCCCATATCATACATCCCTAAATCAGGAAAAAAAAAATCGCAAACCCTGATAATAGAAATGCGATTTTCCCTCCAAAAACTACCCTAAATATTTAAATTGAAACGATTAATTGTTAATTTATTAGTCTCTAAGTAATACTCCTATCAAACAATCATTTGGATATTTCTTGGCCAATTTCCATACATATTGAAGGTATTAGCTATTACTTACTTTTTTTAATTAGCGATTGATTTGAGTAGCTAGTTAGTTTAGTTTATGATTATTATTCCATCTATTTGATAGTTTAGTTGAATTTAGGTGGTTGTTAGTGTTTTAGATTAATTTGTTTTGGTTATAATTATGGAGAGAAGTAATTTCCCCTTTTTGTGTTATTGGAATGGTGAAGTAGTTGAAGGAGATAGGTGTGTAAGCTATGTTGGTGGGAAATGAGTCTTTTATTTTTGTTAGTAGTAACATGAGCTACAATGATCTTGTTAAGGAGGTATACACAACCACGGTGTTGATAGTAGTAAGTATCAATTAGTGTTGAAGTTTGCTAGTCTTGGATGTTTTAAGGTTGTCAGTCTTAATAATGATCGTTCTTTACAAGCGATGTGGGCTAGTATACATCATTCAAAGGCGGGTTCTATGGATATTTATGTTGAGTTAATACCATTTCAACAACCTCAAGTGAATAATGTAAATGTCGTATCAAATGTGTCATTTACTAGGATGTTAAACATAATATCGGAGAATGATAATCGGTATGTGTCCTTGTTGAGAAATAATATCGGAGTAGAGGTAGGTGACGGTAATATTGAAGGGGATGAAGTTGAGGTTGATCTTCATTTAATATTAGAGAATGCTAGTGATGCCGATGATGATGAGGACGATATTGATCTTGTGTCTCCGAGTGCTCCAAATCCGGGATTCACTAGTATTCCTAAATTTGATGCATTACATAGGGATAATTGGGTTAATTGGAAAAAAGTTGTCCCCTATGATGGTGGGTGAGAGTTTTGTGTTGGTCAAACTTTTTCTAATAAGAGATCTCTGACTAATGTAGTTACGGAGTATAATTTGAGGGTAAATCAAAGTTTCAAAATTCATGAGTCAAAACCTCACACGGTGACATACAAATGTGGGAGAAAACCTATAGCATGTAAGTGGACCTTAAGAGCCAACCAAAAAAGTTGGGTTTCCAAAACACTTACTATTGTGAGATACAATGGTAGTCATGAGACATCATGTTTGGGAGACACCATGCCTATAGACCACTGAGGCAGATTGGGAGTTGTCGGTAAATGCTATAATTGAAATAATAATTGGTAAATTTAACTACACGATCTCTTATATGAAGGCATGGAAAGCTAAACAAAAAGCTATTGCCGACATATTTGGTGATTGGGAGTTATCGTACCAGTTGCTGCCCCGATACTTTGAAGCTTTGAAAGAAGCTAATCCCGGTACCGTGGTTCAATTTGTAAATTATCCAACGAATGATCCAAATGTTGTGATATTTGGTCGGGTATTTTGGGCTTTTGCCCCAACCGTGATTTTTCCCGATAAGAGCGGTAATGAGATTTGTATTCTTTTCTTGTCGTTGTTGCTTAATTTAGATGAAATTGATGATTATAGTTGGGGTTCCGCTGCACTTTCATGCTTATATAGAAACTTGTGTGCTGCAAGTAAGAAGGGGAAAGAGTAAAATATCTGGGCCGATTGTTCTCCTTCAGTTATGAGCTTCGGAACACATTGTTGTAGGCCGCCCCGAAATTACATCACAATATGTAAATGTAATAAAGTTTTTAGTTTCCTCTCATCTTTATACCTATTAATAATTAATACATTTTACTAATTTAACATATAACTTTTTTCTTAAATGATGAAATTTTGGCTTCCCTCCTCATTTATACTACCTATACACATTGCCATATTTTTGTCTACGATTATCATCTCTTGTGTTGTCACAATATCTCTACTTGTCAACCTTAAACACACTTGATATTTTATTTTGTCGGTCTAAACACTCTACTTCATTCAATCAATAAAGAGAACTTAAAATAACGCCTAAATATTTGTTGGAAGATAAACATTCATAGTCCATAATCTTTAAGCTGATTAAAACAATAAATTATTTGTAATACTACGGATTTTCTTTGGTGACTACTCGACCGAGTAGAGCCTACTCGGCCGAGTAGTGCTGTTGTTGTGAGTTGTTTTGGTTCTGCCGATGAATACTCGACCGAGTATAGTGAATACTCGACCGAGTAGCGGATACTCGGCCGAGTATAACTTTACTCGACCGAGTATTCGGTCTGGCGAAATTTATTTTGACGGTTTGATTAGGGAGTGTTTAAGATTATTTTTATATCCCGCGTCAGTTTTTAAAACATCATTTCAACTTCATCATTTCTACGTTAACCCTAATCTCTCCCTAATCACTCCCTAATAATCCCATAACTTTGTTGTGTGTGAAATCTTCGGAGTTCTTGCGTATAATTCCTCATCTTACTGTTGGTAAGTTCTATTTCTATGTTATTCGTATTCGTTGGGGTTACTTTACATTTACGGAATTGGGAATATGGGGGTTGTGCAATGTGTAATTGTGTTATATGATTATGGTATAGGAGAAGACTTCGTAGAGGAGCCTTTCTGATTGTTCGAGTTCATTCCACTGTTGATTGCTAAGGTGGGTTTCCCTACTCGTTTCATCGTTCTTTGTAAGACATGTTTGTTGTGATTATTGTTATCTGTTGATCATCGGAGTATGGAGATTGTTGTGACGATGTTGGTGTGAGGGTATTGAGACGACTGTGATGTCATGTGATTGTGATTGTGGTGGAGTCACTTGCGGGAGTGGCTTCACACCCTAGTTCGCCCTCCGTGGAACCCGCCTCGGGTGGGGATATGCACATTAAGGGACAGGGATTGTTGTCGCTCGTTGAGGAGCTAGACTAGGTGGGATCGGCTGCGGTCACCCACTGGCGGCGAGGATTACCTGTTGCGATGGGTAATCTGGCCGGGCTACACACTTAGGTGTGTAGTCGGTTACTGTGTGAGAATGGATGATTGGGAATTGGTGATGATCAGTTGATTACTTCGTTTGTTTGTCTTAATATTTGAGTAATACTGACCCCGTTGTTGTTTGTGGAATCTGCGGTGATCCATTCGGGGATGGTGAGCAGGCTTGACAGGTATTACTAGTGTGATCTTGGGGACAGTCATGGGAGTATTGTCATCACCAGTCATAGCATCACCGTCTGAGTCTTAGTTTGATTTCTTTTATTGTCAGACATTGGAGATGTATTTTGTTAAATCAGTATTTGGATTTGGATGTTGTAAACTTTATACCTTGCAGTACTTTAATAAATGTGCTCAGTTCAGACGCTTTTGATATGTACTAACCTCGGGCAACCAAGATGGTAACACACTTTCATGGTAAGGTGGTCCTGGTAAGGCTCCTTGGTATGAGGGGGTGTTACAAAGTGGTATCAGAACCGAAGATTCCGGCACCTAAAAAAATGAATTTAATGAACCTAGAGAGTCTAAATAAAATGAACCCGGGGAGAGTTGTTTGGAGCTACCGCAAAGACTCGGGAGACGTCCCGGAGTCGCAAATTGGCCCTCATTAACTCGAGCCGGTAACATGGGGAAGTGCGATGAGATTTAGGTTTGGTATGTACATGTATGTGAAGATGCATGTGGTAATAGTTGATAATTGAAAAGGGTATGTGATGAAATTTGTAAGTGTGGTGATTGGGGAAATGGTGGAGGTGACGGGTTTGTGAATGTTTGTTATGTTGGAATTAGAATATGCATGAATCGTATGTTGGTATGGTTATAACGTGGCACTTAAGTCCTTGATGTTATGTGATTGTTGCGGGAATAGTGAGCATGATAGAGAACTTTATACTGTATACCCGTCTATTTTGTGACTCGGCCGAGCAGGGCAGGTACTCGACCGAGTAGAGAGCACTCGGCCGAGTAACGAAGCACTCGACCGAGTAACCAAACACTCGACCGAGTATTGTTTGGCAGTGAGTAGCAGTGGCTACTGTATGTGATAACTCGACCGAGTAAGTAAGTATACTCGACCGAGTAGAGCCTACTCGGCCGAGTGTTGTTTTACTCGACCAAGTGTTGTTTTTGAATTTTTGACGTTCGCTTCTGGAGTCGAATACTCGACCGAGTATCTATGATACTCGATCGAGTAGTCGTTACTCGACCGAGTATGGTTGTATACTCGGCCGAGTATTCTTTTGGCGGAAGGTTGTTACGTTTTGAGCCATAGGCTTTTGTGTTTACGTCTCCTTGTTTCTTGTCAGCTCAAAATGCCGCCCAAAAGAACTCCCGCGCAGATCCAAGCTTCTGAGATGACTCTTGATGAGGTTGCTCGCATGATTGAGCAACAAGAGGCTCTCCTTGAAGCTCTAAAAAATGTGGGAAAGGGGATCGAGAAGTCGATGGATGCTACTCAGCTCAGCATCATCATTGCTCGCTTCAACCCTCCCACATATGATGGGGTAGGTGAACCAAAGCTACTCGAGAAGTGGCACCGTGAGATTGAAACTCTCATGGAAATGGTTAAGTGCCCCGAAGACATGATCGTCGAGCAAGTAGTGTACTACCTAAGAGGTGAAACTGCAGTTTGGTGGCAAAACGTCAAGGAAGATGCTAGAGCTTTTTACCAGGCGGAAGGAGTTATTCCTTAGTCTGGGTTGAAGAGTGCTATGAGGGAGCAGTTCGTGCCGGAGCATATCCGACACAAGATGAGATCCGACTTTGATTCCTTCACCATGACGGATGAGATGACAGTCACTGACTACTATCATCGGTTCCTGGAGCTATCTCATTATTTTGAGGACATGCAGCTAGGACAGAGAGGTTTGGCTCTCCGTTTTGAGAGAGGTTTATTTGCTAAGATCGTGAGTCGTATGCCAGCCGGGGTTGCTACTGATCTCAAGGAAGTGTATCTAAGAGCGGGTCAAGCTGAGAGAATGGTAGATCTCTCAAGAGAGATCGATGAGAGGACTGCCGCGGAAAAGAGGAAGGCTGACAGTGGAAGCAACAGTCAGTCGACCAACAAGAAGAGGAACTTCAACCATGCTAAGGCTTTTTCTGGTGGAGCTGGTTTTTCGGGAGGATCTCGTGGCTGGGGAAAGAATGGAGGTCGGAGTGTGAGTGACAACTCTAACCTTACATGCTTCAACTGTGGTGGGATAGGCCACAAAAGACGGGAATGCACGAGCTACAAGCCCGACACTGGTTCAGGAGCTCGGTCAGGGAATTTTTCTCAGGGGCCGACTCAGAGTTTTGCTAGTAACCGACCGGGAGGTTCATGGGGCAATAGAGGTGGACAGGGCAACCCGGGCGGTTACAACCGCAGTGGTGGTGGATCATATCAGCGCCAGAACAACAGCACCACTCAGGATTCAGCAGCCAAGCCAAGTACCTCCAATGTTTCAGTTCAGGGTGGAGGACAGAAAAACAGTGGGAAGCTTTTCATGATGGACAAGCAGGAAGCACAGGATGATGCTCATGTAGTTACCGGTACCTTTCTTGTTCATAACGTACCATCCTTTGTTTTGTTTGATTCAGGGGCTACACACTCTTTTGTGTCTAAGAGTCATGCCGTGTCTATGGGTTTAGGAAGGTTTGAGGTTGTAAAAGATGATGTGTTCATACCTTCGGGGGAGTCTGTGTTGTGTCTCAAGTTGTATAAGGAAGTATCCATGGTAGTTGGAGGGGTAGATTTACCAGTTGACCTGTTAGAGTTTCCCATGGATGGGTTCGAGGTGATTGTCGAGATGGATTGGCTGGGTAGGTATGATGCCAGGATAGATTGTCGGCAAAAGAGGGTGTCCTTAAAGGGGCCCAAGGGTATTAGGGTGTCCTATAGAGGGTTTGTGGTAAAGCATAGGTGTAGGTTTATAGCTGTGAAGACTTTAAAGTCATGTTTGAGGAAGAAGTGTCCCTTGATTCTCTGTCATGTGAGAGACCACCGAGTAGAGCCACCGATAGCTTCTGAGATATCTGTGGTGAGAGAGTTCGAAGATGTTTTTCCTGAGGAGATAACGAGTTTGCCTCCCAAGAGGGATGTTGATTTCAGCGTGGAGCTTAAGCCGGGAACGGGTCCTATATCTAAAGCACCTTACCGTATGGCACCTAAAGAGTTGGCAGAGTTGAAAAAGCAGATACATGAGTTGCTAGGCAAGGGTTACATCAGGCCTAGTGTGTCACCGTGGGGAGCTCCAGTTCTATTTGTAAAGAAGAAAGATGGGAGTATGAGACTGTGCATTGATTACAGAGAGCTCAATCGTGTCACAGTGAAGAACAAGTATCCGTTGCCGAGGATTGATGACTTGTTTGATCAGCTAAGTGGAGCAGGTGTGTTTTCCAAGATTGATCTTAGGTCGGGATATCACCAGCTGAGGATAGCAGATGAGCATATTCCTAAGACAGCATTCCGATCTCGATATGGTCATTACGAGTACGTGGTGATGCCTTTTGGGTTGACCAATGCGCCAACAGCTTTTATGGAATTGATGAATCAGATCTTTACACTGTTCTTGGATAGGTTTGTGGTTGTTTTCATCGACGATATCTTAGTCTATTCTAAGACTAAGGAAGAGCATAAGGAGCATTTGAGGATAGTCTTGCAGACCTTAATCTCTCCCTAATCACTCCTTAATCATCCCATAGCTTTGTTGTGTGTGAAATCTTCGGAATTCTTGCGTATAATTCCTCATCCTAATGTTGATAAGTTCTATTTCTATGTTATTCGTATTCGTTGGGGTTACTGTACATTTACGGAATTGGGAATATGGGGGTTGTGAAATGTGTAATTGTGTTATATAATTATGGTATAGGAGAAGACTTCGTAGAGGAGCCTTTCTGATTGTTCGAGTTCATTCCACTGTTGATTGCTAAGGTGGGTTTCCTACTCAGATTTCATCGTTCTTTGTAAGACATGTTTGTTGTGATTATTGTTATCTGTTGATCATCGGAGTATGGAGATTGTTGTGACGATGTTGGTGTGAGGGTATTGAGACGACTGTGATGTCATGTGATTGTGATTGTGGTGGAGTCACTTGCGGGAGTGGCTTCACACCCTAGTTCGCCCTCCGTGGAACCCGCCACGGGAGGGGATGTGCACATTAAGGGACAGAGATTGTTGTCGCTCGTTGAGGAGCTGGACTAGGTGGGATCGGCTGCGGTCACCCACTGGCGACGAGGATTACCTGTTGCGATAGGTAATCTGGCAGGGCTACACACTTCGGTGTGTAGTCGGTTACTGTGTGAGAATGGATGATTGGGAATTGGTGATGATCACTTGATTACTTCATTTGTTTGTCTTAATATTTGAGTAATACTGACCCCGTTGTTGTTTGTGGAATCTGCGGTGATCCATTCGGGGATGGTGAGCAGGCTTGACAGGTATTACTAGTGTGAGCTTGGGGACAGTCATGGGAGTATTGTCATCACCAGTCATAGCATCACCGTCTGAGTCTTAGTTTGATTTCTTTTATTGTCAGACATTGGAGATGTATTTTGTTAAATCAGTATTTGGATTTGGATGTTGTAAACTTTATACCTTGCAGTACTTTAATAAATGTGCTCAGTTCAGACGCTTTTGATATGTACTAACCTCGGGTAACCGAGATGGTAACACACTTTCATGGTAGGGTGGTCCTGGTAAGACACCTTGGTATGAGGGGGTGTTACATTATTAACGATCCCG
Source organism: Silene latifolia (assembly GCF_048544455.1). Lineage (NCBI taxonomy): Eukaryota > Viridiplantae > Streptophyta > Magnoliopsida > Caryophyllales > Caryophyllaceae > Silene > Silene latifolia. The sequence continues at coordinate 225,547,580 of NC_133534.1, forward strand.
TGATTTTCACGGGCTCCAAAACTAGTTTACTATTACAAATATCGAGATAATGTTTAATAATAAACATAGTGTTCAACAATTGTTATAAAACATAATAGTATAAGTGGCCCATGTATCGCACATACATTAAATGTAGTGAATATATTAAATGTAAGTTTTGGGCTTTTATACTTGATGGGGCATATTCTGCACTGCTGACCAAGTCAACATATTGAGCAAAGTCAAGGGTATCCACAGCAAAGTCAACGACTTAGACAGTCTAGCCGATGGATCCCATCGGCCTGTTACCTGGGTCTCGGCCAGACCACTAGCCAGCCGGGACACAAATCCGCGTACTCATATCCAAGACCCTCGGCGAGCCTGCCACAGGTCCATCGGCCGAGGGTACAACGGTCTTCTCACCTGATAGCCACTTGGCCACTTGGCCACTACGTGACAAAAGGTGAATGCCTATAAATACTCCTCAACCTTCATTGAGGAAAGGATCCACAAATTGACCTAATAACCACTATTCATCTGGTAATATCTTCCTTATCTCTCTACAATATACTCTTAGCCAAGTTACAACAACTTCTCTCTAAGTTCACTGACTTGAGCGTCGGAGTGAGTACGCTCGGCCAAAGCCGAGCCCTCAGTTTGTTCATCGTTTCAGGAGACTGCAAGGAGGATTCAAGCAAGGACATCATTCTACTAGCTACGAGTGGTAACAAACATCTGCTCTGGAATTACACCCGGAACAATTGGCGCCGTCTGTGGGGAAAGAGACACTAGAAGCTAGTCACATTCATTCCCAAACAACAAAAACAAAAACAAAAAAAAGCCCACCCAAAAAGCTGAGAAGATGTCAAAACAACAAGTAGTCGTGACCGACGAAACCGAGCTACACCAAGATGATACATTTCACCATTCTGGAGTAGTGCAACCCTCCACCGGCGGAGTTGTCCAACCGGAATTCGGAATGCCGATAATACCGGACACACCGCCGTCCGCCAACCAGGTCACCATCATGGGACAGGTGGTTGACGTAGCAAAACTGAAGACACTCCTGGACCCTGGTGGGAGTACACCGGCTCACATAGGCACGCCGACACGAGCGGCGGAAGCCATCCAGGAGACCAGGGTCCAGAACGTGACTCCAAGAAACTTGAATGGAGCACTGGGAGAAGCAGACCCTACCAAGACGCCGGAGGAGCCCAAAGTGGTCGTGGTAAACATAAGTCCTTCTCGCACTCGGGAGAGGACATCGCCGCCGCACCACCGACGAGACACACCCCGGGAGAACAGCGGCCCGACTCGGGGAGAGTCGGAGAAGAAGCCCGAGCCGGAGAAGAAGTCCTTCCCGCTACGAGGAGAGAAGCCGGACTAGGAATGCGAGGAGTCGGTCGCCGCGTGTCATCCGACACGTGGTCAAACAGCCCTCGGTGATTATGTCCTAGACACCGCCGTGCCAACCAAGTCGAAGTTGCGGCGTTCACATACAAAGGAGATAGCGACCCAACCGACCACGCCGAGGCCTTCGAGTCTTACATGTCGGTATGGGAGCAGCCTGATGAGGTCTGGTGCCGAGTTTTCCCAACGACTCTACATGGGATGGCTCAAAACTGGTACAAGGGGCTTCCTGACGGTTCGGTATACTGTTTCGCCGACCTAAAGGACGCCTTCTTAGCCCAGTACTCTTGCAACAAAAGGACGGTCGTGGAGACGTCGGACCTCCTAACTATCAAGCAGGAGGAGGGCGAGTCTCTACGAAGCTATATGAAGAGGTTCGACGGCAAGGTCCAGCAGATTCGGGAAATCAACCCCGAACTGGTGGCTTTCGCACTGATGAAGGGCCTCCCAAAGGGAAACTTAAAAGACGAGCTCATCAAGCACGAAGGTTTGGGCCTGGACGCCGCCAGGAAGATGACCGATCAGGCCATCAAAGTAGAAGACTACCACAAGACCTGGGTAGGCCCCGGCGAGACTGAGCCCTCAGAAAAGAAGAGCCGCCGGGAGGACAGCCCGGATGAAAGGCGCCGTGGCGACAATAGGTCACGGTCCGATAAGTCCGCCAGGAAACAGAACTCGGCGGGCGCCGGGGGGAGTTCGGCACCTTACTACCGAAAGCAGTACGATGATCACACCCCCCTGGTTGTATCCGCCGCAGAAGTCTTCGCCCGAGCAAAAGCGAAGGTCGAAGTGGGAAAGGCCCCTAAGCCGAGGGGCGACGGTGACACAAGCCAATATCTGCGAGTACCACGGCTACACCGCCACTTAACAAACGATTGCCGACATCCGAAAAATGCCATTGAGGAACCGATCCAGGAAGGGGAGCCTAGGCAAATATATTGCCGGAGGTCGAAGAACAGATGCCGACGGATCAAATAAGAAACCCGTCTTAGAACGGAAAGGAGTAATCAATGTCGTCATCGGCGGCAATGAGAACGGCGAGTCCGCTCGTGGGTACAAACGCACTGAATGAACTATATCAGGCCATCAACTTTGTGCCCAACTTAGCAACCCCCGCTTCCGACATCCCCAATATGACCATCGGGAAGAAGGACTACGAAGGAGTCGTCGCTCCTCACAGCGATCCACTTACAGTCCACCTGGACATAGCCAACCATTTGGTGAAGAGGTGCCTAATTGACACAGGCGCTTACACAAATATTATGTACGGAGAATGCTTCCTTAGCCTCGGTCTGAAGGTTGAAGACTTGACCCCCCGCACCCAGCCCGTTGTACGGTTTCGGGGGCCGTCATGGTACCCCGGGGTCAATCAGCCGCGAGTAATGTTCGGAGAGCGAGGTGCAGCCAAGAATGTTATGTCGGAATTCGTGGTCATTGACGGTTCATCCGCCTACAACGTCCTCATAGGCCGAGACACCCTGAGTGAGGCTGACGCGGTGATATCCATCCGGGCTCTGACATTGATGTATGTCTCGGACCGGGGGGAAGCGCATAAACTCGTCTCGAAGAACGAGAGCGATGAGGTGGTGAATATCCAAGTATCCGCCAGAGGGTGCAACCTGCTATCCTTCAAAGCGGCGAAGAAATCAGAAAAGGGGAAGAGCCCATCCTTACGACAGGATGGCAAACACACGGACACCACCGTCGGCATGGTAGAGGGAGCGGAGACCGAGGAGGTAGAGGTTGACCCAGGCCGCACCGTGACTATCGGTGTCGACTTGGAACCAAAGTTCAGAGCCGCTCTCCTAGATCGCCGAGGGAAAACAAAGACGTCTTCGCCTATTCGCCGGCCGAGATGCCGGCGTGAGCCGGAGGTAATCATTCACAAGCTAAACGTACTCCCCACCGCCGCCCCCTGTCAAGCAAAGGATGAGAAACTCCTCGGCCAAGAAAGATGACGCCATCAAAGCCGAGGTAGATAAATTACTAGCAAGCAGGCTTTTTATTATGCCTTGTACTTATCCTGAGTGGTTAGCCAACGTCGTAATGGTGAAGAAATCATCGGGGGCATGGAGAATGTGCGTAGATTTTACCAACCTTAATAAAGCATGCCCCAAGGATTGTTACCCTTTGCCTCGGATAGATAGCTTAATCGACGCCACGGCAGCTACACCATCCGAGCCGCTAGACGCCTTCTCGGGATATCACCAGGTATTCATGGATGAGGAAGACATGCCTAAATGCGCATTCATCACCGCGAACGGCACATACATGTACAAAATGATGCCGTTTGGTTTGAAAAACGCCGGTGCAACGTACACCGATGGTGGACAAAGTATTCCAAAGTCAAAAAGGGCGAAACATTGAGGCTTACGTCGACGACGCTATCGTGAAAAGCAAGTCCGACAGCGAGCACCTGGCCGATTTACGGGAAACGTTTTGTTCGCTAAGGAAATACAAGATGAAGCTCAACCCAATGAAGTGCAACTTCGGTGTCCGAAAGCGGTAAATTCCTCGGTGTACTCGTCGGTGCCGTGAGGCATTGATGCTAATCCGATCAAAGTCCAAGCAATCCTAAATCTGTAGGAACCAAGGAATCGAAAAGAGGTTATGATCTTGACCAAGGGAGAATGGCGGCTCTCGCCCGTTTCATCTCTCGGTCAGCCGACAAAAGTACCCCATTCTTCAAAGTGTTGAAAGAGAATAAAGACTTCCGGTGGGGGAGGAACAAAGCACGACTTTCAAGCGACTAAAAGCTCATCTTCGACTCTCCCAACTCTGTCCTGTGCCGATTTGGGGGAGACGCTATACCTTTACATAGCGAGTTACCTCGGCCACGGTCGGTCGTGATCATCGAGGAAGAAGACAAAAAAGAACACCCAATCTACTTTGTCACCATACACGCGCCCGCCGAGAGAAATTACCCGCTAATTGAGAAAGCAGCTTTCGCCGTCGTCATTGCCGCAAGGAAGTTAAAACCCTACTTCGACGCTCATCCCGTGACGGTCCTAACCGACCAGCCTTTGGAAAAAGCTTTGGAGAAATTCGAACAATCCGGTAGGCTTATCAAATGGGCGGTAGAACTCTCCGGTTTCGCATTCAAGTACAAACCAAGGCCTTCGATAAAGGGGCAAGCACTTGCAGATTTCTTGGCCGAATGCACATATCAAGAAGGGCCAAACCCAGGCGTATGAGAAGTTTACACCGACGGCTCCTCCACGACGAACAGCTCGGGAGCCGGCATCCTCATTATCAGCCCAAACGGAGACGAGTTTGAGTACGCCTTGAAATTTACCTTCTCGGCCTCGAACAACGAGTCCGAATACGAAGCGGTGATAACCGGAGTCGAGATGGCCGTAGCCGCCGGAGCGAGAACACATTGTGTTGAAGAGACTCACTTTTGGTTACTAACCAAATCGGAGGAGAGTTTGAGGCTCGGGATGACGGGATGGTAAGATACTTGGAAAGGGTAAAAGCCGACATAGAAAAATTGAAATCTTTCCAAATCCAATGTGTCCCAGTCCGAGAATAACCGAGCCGACGCTCTCTCAAAACTTGCTAGCTCAACCGTCAAAAACGGCACCGAACCGTGCTTGTAGACATCGGGAATGCGAAGAGCATCACCGAGACCATCGGCATGGTGGGGGACGTGGAAACCGAGACGACGTGGATGACTCCGATAATGAAATACAAACTCACAAGCGAGTTCTTGGGATAACCGCAATCTCTCGGCTAAACTCAAAAGGATCGCCGCCAGGTACTTGGTATTCGAAGGGGAACTATACAGAAGGTCCGTAATAAGACCACTCTTGAAATGTGTCGGTCGACCGACCTTGAGAACTAATCTTGACAGAGATTCACGAGGGCGTATGCGGACACCACATGGGGGCAAGAACACTAGCCCACAAAGCTCTCCGAGCCGGCTACTTCTGGCCCACCATGCTTCAAGACTCCAGAACGAAGACCAAGAGGTGCACGAATGTCGGATGCATGCCGGTGATACATGCTCCTTCCCGAGACCTACAACCGGTGCTTAGCCCCCTTCCTTTCGCACAGTGGGGGATGGACATGCTAGGACCGTTTCCAACGGCCTCCGGAGGAAGGAAGTTTTTGATCGTCGCCGTTGATTACTTCACCAAATGGGTTGAAGCTGTAGCACGGCAAAGACCACAGCGGCCGTCAGAAAGGTAATCTGGGAGAATGTTATAACCCGTTTTGGATTGCCCCAAGTCATGGTATTTGACCACGGCCGAGAATTTTGGAGTGACCTGATAATGAACTGGTTAGAAGAGCTTGGCATCAAGTATGCGTATTCCTCCGTCTCCGCCACCCACGAGCAACGGACGGCGGAGGCGGCCAATAAAACAATCCTCAACGGTTTGAAGAAGACAGTGGAAGACCTTAAAGGAAGATGGGCCGATGAACTACCCGGCGTCCTGTGGTCCCTACGGACCACCGAGAAAGAAGCAACGGGGTACACTCCCTTCCATTTAGTCTACGGATCCGAAGCAGTCCTACCAATTGAAGCGACGGTGCCGACATTCAGAACGGCTACCTTTAATCCAGTCGAAAATGAGGAAGGCCTTAAAGCCTCCCTGGATCTAGTCGAAGAAAGCCGAGATACGGCACGCCTCAACTTGGCAGTATACCAAAACCGGATGAGAAGAGCCTACAACCGAAGAGTCCACAAGAGGGACTTAAAAGTAGGAGATCTAGTCCTAAGAAAGTCGGCCGCCACCAACAAAGGAAATATTCATGGTAAACTAACGCCAATCGGGAGGGTCCCTATAAGGTGGTTGAAGAAATGAGGCCGGGTACATACAGGGTGATGGACATGGAGGGTGTGCCTTTGATGAGCCATTGGAACACCGACAACTTAAGAAAGTACTTTGTATAGCGGCGGAGGTGTCCAAACACAATGTGGACACCCCAACGCGTGATCTTAAATGAAGAAACAACCAAGTTTTCCATCCAAGTGCCTGTCCTCCATAATCGCCACCCAAAGAGAAGAATTGCTATCGAGCCATAACCCCGTTACCTTGGCAATTGGCCGAGAGCGACGGGGACACAATGACCGATACGCTAGAAGAATTGCTATCGAGCCATAACCCCGTTACCTTGGCAATTGGCCGAGAGCGACGGGGACACAATGACCGATACGCTAGAAGAATTGCTATCGAGCCATAACCCCGTTACCTTGGCAATTGGCCGAGAGCGACGGGGACACAATGACCGATACGCTAGAAGAATTGCTATCGAGCCATAACCCCGTTACCTTGGCAATTGGCCGAGAGCGACGGGGACACAATGACCGATACGCTAGAAGAATTGCTATCGAGCCATAACCCCGTTACCTTGGCAATTGGCCGAGAGCGACGGGGACACAGTGACCGATACGCTAAAAGAATTGCTATCGAGCCATAACCCCGTTACCTTGGCAATTGGCCGAGAGCGACGGGGACACAATGACCGATACGCTAGAAGAATTGCTATCGAGCCATAACCCCGTTACCTTGGCAATTGGCCGAGAGCGACGGGGACACAGTGACCGATACGCCAGAAGAATTGCTATCGAGCCATGACCCCGTTACCTTGGCAATTGGCCGAGAGCGACGGGGACACAATGACCGATACGCTAGAAGAATTGCTATCAAGCCTTAACCCCGATTACCTCGGCAACTTGCCGAGAGCAACGGGGACGTACCGGTCAATACATCAAAGACGTTACGTTAGTTGAGATATGCATTCAAACCGCCTCGGCCATACCAAAGGTAAAAACGAGGGCACTCAATTAATAACGCAAAAGGACAAACAAAGGTGGTTGATCAATGCCTCGGCCAAGCCAAAGGCCAATAGGACAAACTTTGTTAAAAGAATTAAAAGAGGAATACAGACGACGGCCGTCCCCATAGGGGTAAGCCTAAACACAACCTACCAAGAAAGTTTTTTTTACAAACAGGGAAAAGAAAAGCAAAAGATTACAAGCATATCAATTGAAGCGCCAAAAGATGGCAGGGAGGAAAGGCTCAATAGTTGGCCCCGAACGACTAAGGCTATCCGAGATCTTGGGTGAGTCCGGAGACGACCGCCCGTCTCCCTATGCCTCGTTGCTTCCCTCCATCAGAGGCAGCAGCATCTACGGTGGCCGGCTCAAGAGAGGGCTCGACATTTTCAGGCACCTTTAGCCTCTCAGCCTCCTTTTCGGCCTCCTTTGCATCATAGGCCGCCTTGGCCAACGCTATCTGAGCTGCTTTCGCCGCCTCCGCCTTCTCAGCAGCCGCTGCTTCCGCAGCTTCAGCCATCTCATCCAGGAGCTGGTCATATTTATCCCACGGGAAAGTGCCGTCGGGGTCGAGCCTTCTGATTGCCTCCTTAGCCGCCTCCTCGGCCTGGTCCCGGAATTGAACGCACATTTTAGGGAGGAGATCATCTTGAAGCATGTCTATATCCTTCTCTTTTTGAGCCAGGATAGCTGTGTGTTCCGAGCACCTCCGCCGCTTCTCGGGAGCAGATCCTCCCACTCGTCCCTCTTGGCAACCACGCCCGTCGTAGGCACCCTTATACCTCTCCGGCTCATCCATCATCTTGGCGTGGCGCCGTCGCCCTCTCAACTTTGGCCCTCTCGGCCTTCGGCAGCTTCTCAGCCTCCTCCGCACGCTTCTCGGCAACACGAAGATCCAGCTTAGCCTTTCCGGCTTCCCCTCTCGCAGCAGAGAGATCAAGCTTGAGCTTTGCAATCAGTGGCCCGGATTGGGCCGCGACCTTTTCCTGCTCCATGATGAGGGAGGCGGCTAGACGGCTCCATTTCCCCAACCTCTTATATATTCTCTCACCCTCCGCCACGAGCTCGGTAGGAGTAGCCTTCTGGGGTGAGGAGTCAACGGTGACATTCCTGTCACCCGCCTTCTCACTCGCTTTCTCAGGCTGCTTCCCTGCTTGCCGTTCAGTGAGAACGCCGGCTGCCGATGATGGATCTACAAAAAATTTACACAGAGCATCCATGTCACCGTGCATTGACACATCAGAAAGTCTGTCATCAGGAACGTCCAACGAACCGGCTAAATCCGAACCGCAGGTTAGATCCGTCACGGTTTGGACCCCCTCTTTTGGAGGGCGGTGGAGGCGGAGTTTCTCCCGGCGGCGGTGGAGGCAGACGGTGGGTCTTTCCTCTTCTTCGGAGAAGGGACCTTAGCAACGGTCACCTCCTCCTCAGTAATGTTGATCACCTCCACATGATCCTTTTGGACCACCGGGGTCGAAGAGGGAGTTGGCGTTGAAACCGCCGCCGACTTGGACGCCGCCTTCTTCGATCTCCTCGGCACGCCTCCAAGAACCCGTGCATGAGCCGTCTCCTGATCCAACCCCTCGTCCTTTTTCCATGATTTCGTTGGGGGATAGCCTGCGATCTTTCAACTCAGCCGTAGGGCGCCGATTGACAACCTTCCCGTCCTTGTCAAGCCCTAGCCTCTTCAAGTCCTTCTCAGACAGATCCCGCCCAAACCGATCTGCAAGAAATCAAACAAGAGTTACATAAAGGAAGTAAAACAAGGCTCTGAAAAAGGAACACAACAAGCAAAGATGGGCCTCACACCGACCCCACTCACCCCAGTTGAGGGCCGGTATGAGGCCGACGCGGCATAGCAGCTCATCCTGGATAATAATCCGAGTCGGGAGCGCCCATCCCTCCTCAAAGCATCAAACAGTGATCGCCCGCTTCTCATCCACAGTAAGGGGGACAAACGAAGCGTCCATCTTAACCTTGCTACCCCGGGAGATGTGTTTCTCATACTCTTCCTGGGTCTCACACCGTAAGTGAACGGGGCTCTGGAAAGACCGAGGCAATGGGTAGTCATCCAAGACTGGACGTACACCCATCGCCCTTGCCGATCTTTGCAAGAAGTGAGTTTGTTCACAGAGACGTAGCCCGCTCCGTCGTACGCTGTACCACCCCACTTTGCCGGATTTTGACGGCCGAAGACTATGGAGGCGGCGAAACAAGTTAACTGATGGGACCTCACCCCTAAAGAGACAGATCCATACAAAGCTGACTATCGTCCTCATGGCCAACGGATGCAGCTGGGCCACGGCAACGTTCATAGCTTTGATGATGGCCATGACGTGCTCATTCAAAGGAAAAGGAGCCCATACTCCGGATGCCTAATATGCACGCCGATATGACCGGGGAGGACAGCAGACCGCCTGACCCTCCTCAGGGATAACAATCTTATACCCCTCACCGAAGGAGAAATGATCTCCGAAAAGAGTCTCTCCGGAACTACTTGCGAATTTATTTGTAAATACACGGTCGAGGCGGTCGTGCGAGCCTCACCATGATCCGGATAGTCGTCCTTCCACCATCACAGGAGCCCCCTCATCATCAGCATCATCCTCATCCTCCAACTCCTCCAGGAGGGGCGGATCGAACGGGAGAGGGAGACCTAGGGCCCCCAAACCTTAACGGGACGGCTTCTAGTATCCCCTCCTCGTCAAAGCGCGATGGGGAACCCCCAAGTGAAGTACTAGCCCCGGCATCAACAGAGGACATGTTCGCAACAATTACTAACGAAATAAAAGAAAATTTGTTTGTTTACCTCAAAGAAAAACACTCGCCGGATCGAAGACCGAAGATTGGAAGAAAAGAAAGCCCTTGAAAGTTTAAAGAGGAAGATTTTGGGAGAAAATTTTGGAAAATTTGAGGAAATGAAAGTAATGGCCAAAATCACGGAATAACCGCCCTATTTATAGGGAAAAGCCCATGAAGAAGGACCAATCAGGGCACAGCCCATGAAGCGTCAACCAATCGCAAGCGAGACACGTGTCGGACATGCAACCACGGAATGTCAATCGTTGCAACGCGATTGAATGTCAATCAATGCTACGATTACCAAGCGTATTCAACACGCCCATTCACATCTCTTCGCATGTTCATCTCCCTCAACAAATTCCTAGGCACTGCTCTCCGCCGGCCACATGATCGACCAAGCCGGGAAAACGGGGCCGGGGCAATCAAAATAACCGAGCACTCTCGGCCCTGGTCTCGGCCGGCGTCATATTATTTCCCACATCGGATACCCTTTACGCATCCATGTGGAGGGGGGTATATGGTACGGCCTAACAAGAACCACGCCGATGCTTCCGAAGAAGCCGATACCGTAAATTTTGCAAAAATACTTGCGCAGAATATACGCTCAACATACATCGGAGCCCATACCACGGCATAGACTACGCTGGGGCAAATTGATGGGGCATATTCTCGCGGCACGACCAAGTCAACATATTGAGCAAAGTCAAGGGTATCCACAGCAAAGTCAACGACTTAGACAGTCTAGCCGATGGATCCCATCGGCACACCGGGTCTCGGCCGGACCAGCAGCCGGTAGGGACACAAACCGCGTACTCATATCCAAGACCTCGGCGAGCCGCCACAGTCCATCGGCCGAGGGTACAACGGTCTTCTCACCTGATAGCCACTTGGCCACTTGGCCACTACGTGACAAAAGGTGAATGCCTATAAATACTCCTCAACCTTCATTGAGGAAAGGATCCACAAATTGACCTAATAACCACTATTCATCTGGTAATATCTTCCTTATCTCTCTACAATATACTCTTAGCCAAGTTACAACAACTTCTCTCTAAGTTCACTGACTTGAGCGTCGGAGTGAGTACGCTCGGCCAAAGCCGAGCCCTCAGTTTGTTCATCGTTTCAGGAGACTGCAAGGAGGATTCAAGCAAGGACATCATTCTACTAGCTACGAGTGGTAACAAACATCTGCTCTGGAATTACACCCGGAACAATACTTTTGATCAGTTCTATGCTATAGGACGGTACTATAGGAAAATTGCCGAATTTTGATTAATTTAGGGGGTAAGAAGCGGTGAAGAGGGGGGCGGTCAACATTTGTTTGGGCCAAGTTGGCAGGCGGCCCATTTGGGGTACAGGCAGTCCATCTATCGACGTACGAGTAAACTACTACTCCGTACTAACTACGTAGTCAAAACTGAAAACCCTCTTCTTCTTCTTCTTCTTCCCTTCAAAAGCACATAAACAAAGAACTGAAGAAGCAAGGCGATAGTTGGTAGAAGTGAAGAGCAACAGCAGCGAGCATACATACAGAGATAGTAATGGAGGAGGTAGATGCTCCGAGCTTGAATCCAAGCATGGACATATGCGCTCAATTAACGCTAGAAGAATTGCTATCGAGCCATAACCCCGTTACCTTGGCAATTGGCCGAGAGCGACGGGGACACAGTGACCGATACGCTAAAAGAATTGCTATCGAGCCATAACCCCGTTACCTTGGCAATTGGCCGAGAGCGACGGGGACACAATGACCGATACGCTAGAAGAATTGCTATCGAGCCATAACCCCGTTACCTTGGCAATTGGCCGAGAGCGACGGGGACACAAAGTGACCGATACGCCGAGAAGAATTCGCTATCGAGCCATGACCCGTTACCTTGCAATTGGCCGAGCGACGGGGACACAATGACCGATACGCTAGAAGAATTGCTATCAAGCCTTAACCCCGATTACCTCGGCAACTTGCGAGAGCAACGGGACGTCTGGTCAATACATCAAAGACGTTACGCAGTTGAGATATGCATTCAAACCGCCTCGGCCATACCAAAGGTAAAAACGAGGGCACTCAATTAATAACGCAAAAGGACAAACAAAGGTGGTTGATCAATGCCTCGGCCAAGCCAAAGGCCAATAGGACAAACTTTGTTAAAAGAATTAAAAGAGGAATACGACGTGGCTAGCCCCCATAGGGGTAAGCCTAAACACAACCTACCAAGAAAGTTTTTTTTACAAACAGGGAAAAGAAAAGCAAAAGATTACAAGCATATCAATTGAAGCGCCAAAAGATGGCAGGGAGGAAAGGCTCAATAGTTGGCCCCCGAACAGCTAAGGCTATCCGAGATGCCGGGTGAGTCTGGAGACGACCGCCCGTCTCCCTATGCCTGTTGCTTCCCTCCATCAGAGGCAGCAGCATCTACGGTGGCCGGCTCAAGAGAGGGCTCGACATTTTCAGGCACCTTTAGCCTCTCAGCCTCCTTTTCGGCCTCCTTTGCATCATAGGCCGCCTGGCTAACGCTTCTCCGAGCCGCTTTCGCCGCCTCCGCCTTCTCGGCAGCCGTCACGCTTCGCAGCCTTGACCATCTCATCCAGGAGCTGGTCATATTTATCCCACGGGAAAGTGCCGTCGGGGTCGAGCCTTCTGATTGCCTCCTTAGCCGCCTCCTCGGCCTGGTCCCGGAATTGAACGCACATTTTAGGGAGGAGATCATCTTGAAGCATGTCTATATCCTTCTCTTTTGAGCAGGGATAGCCTGTGTGTTCCCGAGCACCTCCGCTTTTCCGGAACAGATCCTCCCACTCGTCCCTCTTGGCAACCACGCCGTCGTAGGCACCCTTATACCTCTCCAGCTCATCCATCATCTTGGCCGTGGCGCGTCGGCCTCCTCAACTTTGGCCCTCTCGGCCTTCAGACTTCTCGGCCTCCTCCGCACGCTTCTCGGCAACACGAAGATCCGCCTTAGCCTTTCCGGCTTCCCCTCTCGCAGCAGAGAGATCAAGCTTGAGCTTTGCAATCGGTGGCCGGATTGGGCCGCGGCCTTTCTGCTCCATGATGAGGGAGGCGGCTAGACGGCTCCATTTCCCCAACCTCTTATATATTCTCTCACCCTCCGCCACGAGCTCGGTAGGAGTAGCCTTCAGGGTGAGGAGTCAACGGTGACATTCTGTCACCCGCCTTCTCACTCGCTTTCTCAGCCGCTTCCCTTGCCGTGTTCAAAGGAGAACGCCGGCCGCCGATGATGGATCTACAAAAAAATTTACAGAGCATCCATGTCACCGTGCATTGACACATCGGAAAGTCTGTCATCGGAACGTCCAACGAATCAAGCTAAATCCGAACCGCGGGTTAGATCCGCACGGTTTGGACCTCTTTTGGAGGGCTGGTGGAGGCAGGTTTCTCCCCGGCAGCGGTGGAGGCAGACGGTGGGTCTTTCCTCTTCTTCGGAGAAGGGACCTTAGCAACGGTCACCTCCTCCTCAGTAATGTTGATCACCTCCACATGATCCTTTTGGACCACCGGGGTCGAAGAGGGAGTTGGCGTTGAAACCGCCGCCGACTTGGACGCCGCCTTCTTCGATCTCCTCGGCACGCCTCCAAGAACCCGTGCATGAGCCGTCTCCTGATCCAACCCCCTCGTCTGCTTTTCCATGATTTCGTTGGGGGATAGCCTGCGATCTTTCAACTCAGCCGTAGGGCGCCGATTGACAACCTTCCCGTCCTTGTCAAGCCCTAGCCTCTTCAAGTCCTTCTCAGACAGATCCCGCCCAAACCGATCTGCAAGAAATCAAACAAGAGTTACATAAAGGAAGTAAAACAAGGCTCTGAAAAAGGAACACAACAAGCAAAGATGGGCCTCACACCGACCCCACTCACCCCAGTTGAGGGCCGGTATGAGGCCGACGCGGCATAAAGACTCATCCTCGGATAATAACCGAGCCGGGAGCGCCATCCCTCCTCAAAGATCATCAAGCAGACGCCGCTTCTCATCCACGAGAAGGGGACAAACGAAGCGTCCATCTTAACCTTGCTACCCCGGGAGATGTGTTTCTCATACTCTTCCCGGGTCTCACACCGTAAGTGAACGGGGCTCTGGAAAGACCGAGGCAATGGGTAGTCATCCGGCACCTGGACGTACACCCATCGCCCTTGCCAGTCTTTGCAAGAAGTGAGTTTGTTCACAGAGACGTAGGCTCTCCGTCAGACATCTGTACCACCCCACTTTGCCGGATTTTGACGGCCGAAGACTATGGAGGCGGCGAAACAAGTTAAGCGATGGGACCTCACCCCTAAAGAGACAGATCCATACAAAGTCGACTATCGTCCTCATGGCCAACGGATGCGGTGGGGGCCACGGCAACGTTCATAGCTTTGATGATGGCCATGACGTGCTCATTCAAAGGAAACCGGAGCCCATACCCGGATGCCTAATATGCACGCCGATATGACCGGGGAGGACACAGAGACCCCCCGACCCTCCTCGGGGATAACAATCTTATACCCCTCACCGAAGGAGAAATGATCTCCGAAAAGAGTCTCTCCGGAACTACTTGCGAATTTATTTGTAAATACACGGTCGAGGGGTCGTGCGGGCCTCACCATGATCGGGATAGTCGTCCTTCCACCATCAACAGGAGCCCCCTCATCATCAGCATCATCCTCATCCTCCAACTCCTCCAGAGGGGGGAGCGGATCAAAGAACGGGAGAGGGAGACCTAGGGCCCCCAAACCTTAACGGGACGGCTTCTAGTATCCCCTCCTCGTCAAAGCGCGATGGGGAACCCCCCCGAAGTACTAGCCCAAGGCATCAACAGAGGACATGTTCGCAACAATTACTAACGAAATAAAAGAAAATTTGTTTGTTTACCTCAAAGAAAAACACTCACGGATCGAAGACCGAAGATTGGAAGAAAAGAAAGCCCTTGAAAGTTTAAAGAGGAAGATTTTGGGAGAAAATTTTGGAAAATTTGAGGAAATGAAAGTAATGGCCAAAATCACGGAATAACCGCCCTATTTATAGGGAAAAGCCCATGAAGAAGGACCAATCAGACACGGCCCATGAAGCGTCAACCAATCAAAGCCAGCGGACACGTGTCGGACATGCAACCACGGAATGTCAATCGTTTGCAACAGTTGAATGTCAATCAATGCTACAGATTACCAAGCGTATTCAACACGCCCATTCACATCTCTTCGCCCTGTTCATCTCCCTCAACAAATTCCTAGGCGTTTGCTCTCCGCCGGCCACATGATCGACCAAGCCGGGAAGCAATGGGCACGGGGGCAATCAAAAATAACCTAAGACTCTCACCGGGTCTCGGCCGGCGTCATATTATTTCCCACATCGGATACCCTTTACGCATCCATGTGGAGGGGGGTATATGGTACGGCCTAACAAGAACCACGCCGATGCTTCGTAATAGCCGATACTTAAATTTTGCAAAAATACTTGCGCAGAATATACGCTCAACATACATCGGAGCCCATACCACGGCATAGACTACGCTGGGGGCAAATTGATGGGGCATATTCTGCACTGCTGACCAAGTCAACATATTGAGCAAAGTCAAGGGTATCCACAGCAAAGTCAACGACTTAGACAGTCTAGCCGATGGATCCCATCGGCCTGTTACACGGGTCTCGGCGGACCACTCAGCCACCGGGACACAACCGCGTACTCATATCCAAGACCCTCGGCGAGCTCACGCCACAGTCCATCGGCCGAGGGTACAACGGTCTTCTCACCTGATAGCCACTTGGCCACTTGGCCACTACGTGACAAAAGGTGAATGCCTATAAATACTCCTCAACCTTCATTGAGGAAAGGATCCACAAATTGACCTAATAACCACTATTCATCTGGTAATATCTTCCTTATCTCTCTACAATACACTCTTAGCCAAGTAACAACAACTTCTCTCTAAGTTCACCGACTTGAGCGTCGGGTGAGTACGCTCGCCAAAGCCGAGCCCTCGCTTTGTTCATCGTTTCGGTGAGACGCAAGGAGGATTCAAGCAAGGACATCATTCTACTAGCTACGAGTGGTAACAAACATCCGCTCCGGAATTACACCGGAACAATACTTTTGATCGGATTACATCTTTATGGGACGGTCTTATAGGAAAATTGCCGAATTTTGATTAATTTAGGGGTAAGAAGCGGTGAAGAGGGGGGCGGTCAACATTTGTTTGGGCCAAGTTGGCAGGCGGCCCATTTGGGGTACAGGCAGTCCATCTATCGACGTACGAGTAAACTACTACTCCGTACTAACTACGTAGTCAAAACTGAAAACCCTCTTCTTCTTCTTCTTCTTCCCTTCAAAAGCACATAAACAAAGAACTGAAGAAGCAAGGCGATAGTTGGTAGAAGTGAAGAGCAACAGCAGCGAGCATACATACAGAGATAGTAATGGAGGAGGTAGATGCTCCGAGCTTGAATCCAAGCATGGACATATGCGCTCAATTAATGCAGAGATACTCTTCCTCAACCGCCGCACAACACCGTCACCTCATTGCCACCGCCGCCGCATTAAAGTCACTCATCTTACAACAACAAGAAATCCTCACTCCTCTTTCCTATTTCGGCGCCGCAATGTCCGCTCTATCCGATACCTCCTTTCAAAACGACGCCGCATCATCCTCCGCACTTGCCACGCTTCTCTCCATCGCACTCCCTCTTGTTCCACAAGGTTCCATTTCTCCACAAAATGCCTCACACGCTGCTAATGTACTCGTTAGGGTTTTAGGAGACGCTGCCGCTGTCGCTTCCGCCTCTGCTGCTAAGTGTGTCGTTAAATGTTTGGGGGTTTTATTAGGGTTTTGCGACTTCTCCACCTGGAATTCTCTTCAATTGCCCTTTGAGACGCTGCTTAATTGGTGCATTGATAAGCGTCCTAAGGTGCTTTTTTACATTGCCAATTATACATATAGATTGCTATTTATGATTAGCTAATAGAGCTTCAGCTCACTATGTAGTACTCCCTCCGTCCCCGGTCATTTGTTTACCTATTCCATTTATGAGTTGCTCATTTATTTGTTTACCTTTCTGTATTGTGAATATTTTTGAAGGGTAATTTGATCATCCACATAACCTATTGTCCACTTGTCGCTTAATAACAACCCCCACAAATGGTCCCCTCCCTTAACCTTGGTCTTTGTGCCAAAACCAAAGGTAAACAAATGACCGGGACAAAGGGAATATGTACTGGGGATTTTGTTTTCTTTTAACTTTCAGCATATTGAGATGCTGAATAAGATGTCATTGTTCTAGGTGTTCTCCGTCTCAGAAATGTAATTCATTTTTGCGGCTCCTTGTTTGTGTGGTTGCAGGTTAGAAAATGTGCGTTAGTTTACTTGGAGAATGCCTTCAAGTCTTCTCAGTCTGAAAGTGTGACGGAGAGAGCTAGTGAATTGATTCTGTCGTCACTAGAAAATTGCATGTCTAGTGCAGAGAAACTGGGCATCTTAAAAAAGTTACATGGACCTGGAAGTGATACACATCATGAGGCTGAGTGCTCGGACATTATCCATGTACTGGGTGTTGTTAGGGTTTCTTTGCCGTATCTCTCCAATCAAGTTAGTGTAAATATAATAAACAAACTACTCAAGCTTCTGGATGCTCGGCTTTCTGCATTTACCAGGCTTATTCTTAGCGCTATTGAAGTTTTCTTAGATAAAGCAGATATTGAAGTTATAACCCTAGTAGATGAGGCCATTATTGATGCACTTGCATCGTATCTATCGACGAAAACAAACTCTGCAGATAGCCTTCTTTTGGCTGCTAAGTTAGTCAAGGTTGCTCTTGATAAAATGCATTCTGGAGACACCAGCAAATGGCAAAAGTGTTTTTCTCCCGGCGTTAAAGCTATTGCAGGTTGGTATGCAGATTGTTTTTTCTTGGCTTCAGCAATGTAAAAGTTTCTAATATGAATCATTTTCATTTAACCAGCCTTTCTGAGGGTTTAGCAATGCTTTCTAATTCATTTCCTAAACATCTATGTTCTCAGTTTTCAACCTTGTTCTTCTGGGGGTACAGATTCGAAAACATACATTATATTGTTAGCGATCTTTTTCATGTTCTCCCCGATTCTAATGTTGTTGGTTTCATCTTTGCTTTTCTACTTTGACTGCCAGGTCTTTTGACATGTGAGGATGATATTGCTTCAGAGGCTTCAAATATTTTGAAGAAGTTGATTGATCACCAGCTTGTAGATTTTGAATCACAGCAGGCTATTGACGCTGTGAAAGACCCAAAGTCAAATACCATTGCATCAATATGCTCAGTCTTTATGAGCTTGCTGGAATCATTTCCCGACATTCCAAATGAGCATACACTAGCTGTTATATCTGTTCTGTTTCTTAAACTTGGTATGTTGGAGTTAACTTTTCATGAGCAATTTGATTGGAAGGATTTATTTCGACTTTTTGGTTTTATTTTAAGAGGACGCTGTTCAGTTACCCAAGTTATGGTAGACCTCTTCTTAAACACTCGTTCGTTAATTGCTATGTGGGCATAAAGTTGTTTATGTCGCATTTGATTTGTCATTGCTATGTTCAAACATCAAAGATGTTGGCTTGACTTCCTGGACGAGTTTGAATTCTGGAAGCCACGAGAAAATGACTTAACGAAATAAGTAGTTCTGTGGATTATCTTTTCTGTCTTGCCTTTCCGTAAAATCCAATCCTGTTTCCTGAGGGTAGGAAGGTTTTGCTGTCATGTTGCCATTGGAGTGTGCTTTCAAATTCTTCAATTGTTACTCAATGCTGTTTAATAAGAACGCCATTCTTTGTAGTCTGTCATGGGGTTATTATACCGATCAACAAATTTAATTACTTTTATCAGTGTCTCACCAAAATTTCCCTTGCATTATACAAACAGCCTTATAGCTTTTTATTAACTTCCACAATCCAAACTCTGGGGCACTCTCTTCTCTCTAAGTCTGTGCGTTTAGTTGGTATCAACAGCCGTGGGGTTGATTGTTGCCTTGATGGTGATTTAAGTGAATCATCGTTTATTTGAGTCTGATTGGGATTCGGTCAAAGTCAAGTAACTCGAATCGTTATAATATGAGCCCAGGAGTGTGTAGTACACGCTCATTATAAGCGATTATTGAGGTTACGGGTTTCGAGACAAGTAAAAGTGTAAAACAAGTTATTATAAGTTTGGACAAATTTTGGTCGAGAATAGGTCTGATTCTATCTACGTTCTTAAGTATCAAAAGGTGTTTTGGTGCCTGTGTCCTCAGCACCTGTTGAGTCCGGCTGGCCAGTGAGCAATGATTATTCGTTTGCTTTTCGTACTTGACCAATATTTGCTTAATTTCTTCAATATTTGATCATTGGTCTCGGCGTCGGTGGTAGGCAGACGACCGGTCCATTGGCCCGGAGGGCCTTTTGCACGCAAAATCATTTTTTCTTGGTTTATCTTGTTGATTGTGTCGGTTATAACTATTTTCGATTATATCTTGTTTCAAAAGGTGCATTAGGGTGATGGCAAACATGTTTTGCACATACATGTTATATATATATACTTCTATATGGACCACGAGTAGAAAAAATTCTGAAAATTATACTTTAAAAGAAGAAACATATCAATGCTTTATTTGCATTCTCTTGATTCAAGCCTAGAGTAGGAGGGAAGTCTGTTGTCTTATCCTGCGAAAAATTTCTTATAGCCCATTTTATAGGGTAGAAAATACGCTTTAAGAAAAGCGATTATGTGAACCACCAATTATCCAAGTTCGATTTTGTTATTTTTCACTACCCATCCTCCCATCTACAACATTGATCGCTTTCCTTGGGAGTATTACTTGTTTTATTATTTGTTGCTTGCATTGCCGCATCAGGCTTTACCTATTTACTTACCCTTGTGTTTCAACCTGATCTTGTATCTGTATGAATTCACCATTTGCCTTTT
Organism: Silene latifolia; assembly: GCF_048544455.1. Taxonomy (NCBI): domain Eukaryota; kingdom Viridiplantae; phylum Streptophyta; class Magnoliopsida; order Caryophyllales; family Caryophyllaceae; genus Silene; species Silene latifolia. Next base: position 225,567,462 of record NC_133534.1, read on the forward strand.
CCTTGCTTATCATCTCTAATAGGCTATGACATTATATTTTAGGCCGCAACTCATCTTTATATATGAGGAATATTGTCTTGAAGATGGCAGAAATCTTAATTGCTGCCGATGTCAATGAGTGTGACACAAGCCACGTAAGCATCTCTGTCATTTTTTCACCTTTTCTGCCTCTAGCTATCTTGAAAATTTTCGACATTCACATGAATTGTCAACCTATATAATGAGGTGTGAATGTTAAGTGTATTCCCTAAATACTTCATTTTAAATAGCATTTTAAATATATTACATTGGGGATTCGAAATTTTATATAGGTGTTTATCCGTACTTGATCATGGCAGCACAGAAAAAAATATATGTGAATGCTTCTCGCACTCTTTATTCTCAAATCAACCTTTCAGTGGCCTATATTTGCATGGAAGTATGTGTAATACTCATATAACTGTGGTTGTGTGGGATGGCTGCGTGCTAATGCATTGCTTCCTCATTTCACAGGTTCAAAAATGTTTTGGCTGTGCTGTTGTTGCGTTGGGAGCAGAAGATATTCTTGGTCTTGTGCCTTTTTCTTTCAACTCGGAGAACTTGACCTGCTCTAATATGTGGCTTCTGCCTATTCTAAACAAGTATACTTTTGGAGCATCTCTCAGATATTTCATGGATCACATAGTACCCATTGCAAAGTCTCTTAAAAAGGCTGCTCGGAAAGGTTAGTTTTCTTGAGACAGGCTCATGATAGGCAGAAATTATAGTTGTATATCTAAAGTGTATGTATACAGTATTCCCGTTTCTAGGACAGGAACTAGTTGGCTCGTATATTCACATTTTATTTTTATTTTTATTTTTCGCAATGTGAATTGCTTGTTACCTTTTTTTTTCCCAAAAAAATCTTGTATTTTTGTTGTTAGTGAATTGCCATTTGTCGCAGTAAACTATATGTGCTTTTTATTTGGTCAATGCAAATAGCGACGCTTGTCAATGCAAGTAGTGACTTTTATAGCACTACAGCTCCATACATCCAATCCCCCCTTACCTGCCATAAGCGATAGCTTTTGAGGCCATGGGGTAATGTACATGTCGAGTGAGTCGTCATTAGGTTTTATTGTGCTAATTTTCATTATGAATCAGTTACCAATATTGCAACTTAAAGTTGGTTCGTTTTCCAGTTAAAAAGTCAGTAACTGGACAAGATCTGCAGGCTCATGCCCAAGGCTTATGGGGTCTGTTACCTGCATTCTGTCGCCATCCAACTGACATTAGCGAGAGTTTTCAGTCACTTTCTAAGTTGATGCTTGTTCAGCTGAAGAAAGATACCACAAGACATGAAGATATTGCTGAGGCTTTGCAGGTTCTTAAACCATACCTTTTTCGATTGCAGTTTTAATAGTGCGCAAATCGCAGCAAGTGTAAACTATTGGACTATCTTGTTTTCTGTGTACTGTTTAGGAACTTGTGAGAAGAAGCGAGTGTCGGTCTAAGAGTGATGTTTCTATTGCTGAGTCTCCAGAACGTTCATCTGATGCTTTGTTAGAAGATGATCTATTGGAGAAGAGAGCCTTAATTCCTTTTTCTAAGAAGGATGCAAAAAGAGATGTCAAGACTCTGTCTTCGCAGTCAAATGAACTGCTTCAGGCCCTCATGACTATTTTCCTTGATGCACCTCCTGAAAATCGCTCATCTTTGAAGGTATAGGTATCCTTCACATAGTTTCAATATCTGCTCTCTGTTTGTGTTAAGGATTCTCCCTTTTAGCTTCACTATTTTTGTATGCACATATAAGTCTTCTACAAAAGTGGTATTTCTTTTTTGTTTGTAAAAAAGCACCTAAACTGGCGGTTGTTCACACTCAGTTAACTAGAGTTTAAAAAAGATTTTACAATCGCAATGAGAAATTGGATCAAATAGTGTTCATGAGAGGCTAAGTATGGCGTCACCATGTGACAAATACAAGAGTTTGTACTGGTAGTTCCCTAGGTGGCATGGGGTGTAGAGCGCTGTCTATAGGTTTACAGACAAGGGCTCACTGAATTTTTTTTTTTTCCCAAAAGATCACCGTAGTATTTCTGAGATTTTGCTAACTATGGATATGATGCTGGAAATCGACCAGTTTTATATCACCCTTCAATTTGAATTAGCAAAAGCAATTTCAGCACTAGAAACTAGAAAGTGAGGAAATTGAAGAATTGTAAAACCTGGATCTACTGGAGGAGGCTATCAATGCAGAAAAAGCTCGGCTTCCTGATCAGATTTAGGATTGCTAAAAATGCTAATGTCATTGAGAAATTATTTCATTTCTAAGAGAATTACCTAATATGCAAAATCATACTCTGTCCATTTTTCTGTTTTCTTCCTGTTTGACCGCACGATCTTCAATGCGATATTTTGACCATGTTTCTAGTGCATTTATATGTTTTTTTTTTTTTTTTTGAAAATATGATTTTGTGAAAGACTTTTGAATGGTAAATATAAATATGTTAGTATCATATGACAATTCATCATAGTTTCTAAGATATTTAAGGTCAGAATAAGAAATCTTGACCTAAAAGTCAAATGGGAAGAAAAGAAAAAAAAAATATAGGGAGTAACTATCAGTTCTTTTAGTTTGACAATAATAATCACATCCCTGTTATGCGCATTACGTTTTCTAGTCTCTACTAACTCGGCTTATGGTTTGACTCTTATCCAGAAAGCCATAGGTTGTTTGGCATCAATAACTAAGTCATCGAGTGCCAAAAAGATTTTTATATTGTCCCTTGAGAGATTCCCGTTGGTGAAGGCTGTTATTGAATCTGGGGATTTGCCAGATGGTTCACAGAATGAAATGCCATGTTCTGTTGGTGCTGAGTCTCAATGGTAGGTGATCTTTTCTGTGGACTTTTCGTTGAAATTTCCAAAAATTCTGTACATGTCTATTAGTAGAGTGGTGATGGGTATGATATTTGAGTTAGTATGGTGTGTTTTGGACTTCTTGTCACATTCATGTTGTGTTACAGTTTGGCCTGTTCTTAGTGCAGGCCCTTGTCACTTGATCTAGCTTCATCCTTTGTGAAAGGAGCTGATGAGGATTTTCTCGGTTTGATTTTTAGATTGGCAAAACATTCACTACAGGCATGTTCACTTCTTTTCTTTTCAGTCTGAAAATCCAGCCTTTTGGTTGCCCATAGTAGGCATTTTAACATGTATGTTTCATGACTCAGGTGGGAGATGAAATAGGTGCTAGGGAAGCTTATTATACTTTGAGCTGCATTTTAATGGTTGATACTATGTTTTGGTTTCCATGAATCCTTTTTTAATCCTCTTTTAGGTACTGTATTTCATTTTGGTGCTCAATTTTTGTTTTGCAGGATCATCCAAAGTTTTGTTCCTCAAATTTGGATGAGTTGGTTGATCTTATTAGTAAATTAAAGTCCCCTGCTGATATTGCCTCTTTCAGTAATCGTCTGAGTTGTCTTCGCCTACTGTTAGTCAGTGTGTTAAAGGTATAATTTTGTTATTGGATATGCTGTACCTGTTTCATTAGCGTGCTTGCCGTGCTAGCTTGCTCCATTTCTGACACTAGGATGTAGTAGCAAGTGAGTGAAATCGGTAGAAGAGTGCGTGCGTACGTCTATGAAGCAATAAAAATAAAAAACTGGGGATAGGCATGGTCTTAAAAGAGCGAGTTATAAACTGTTCCAAGTTTTAAATGACTTTCGTCCATGATTGCGCAAGGACAAGCCCAACTCTTCCATCGAACGTGTATGAGCTGTATCCATAAAGACCAAGTAGGTGTGGGAGATCTCACAATTGCGTGAACACATCATGCATATTTTATGAGAATGGTAGCTTGTAGGCCTTTTCTCTCCAAGATGTCATTGATATTGATCTACCATCACCTAACCAATTTTTTAACATACTACTCGAGCATAGGAATAAGAAAAAAATTGCCCTTTTATTAAACAGGTACACGTTGGATTGGACTAGCCTAGTAATATATACTTTCTTATTCTGCATGGAAACAACAATGCAAGTCCTGTGGATTCTTGTACTTTTATCTTTTAGGCTACTTTGCGGTTGGGGAGGACTTTCTTCACTTGGATACAAATCTTAAAGGGCAAGAGAGGGGTTGGAGGAATCTGGGGACGATAGGAGGGGAGGGAGAATATCCCACTAAACATTTTCTCTTGTTTGAAGGTATTAACAAAGGGAAAGGGCAAGATCAGAAAGTATCTATCTTTAGTTCTTGTTTCTAGAAAATTATGTCCCCTTGCTGGCTTGTTACATTACTTTTGTTTGTTCTAATGGACATCTCTCTTTTTATCTTTAATTTTTTGCAGAGCAGTTCAGATGTGGAGAATACGAAGCCTTTTCTTATTCTGAATTGTATTATACTTGCACTTAAAGATGTAAGTGCGACATGATTTAAAATTGATATCTGCATCTGAATCGTTCTAAATTCTTTTTTAAGCTGAAAAACTCGCGTGTTTTATTTATACCCAGTCCAAGGAAGAAGCCAGGAAAATAGCTTATGATGAGCTACTCAAAATAAGTTCATGCTTGGAAGAGTTGTCCTCTGCTGATTCTTGTGGATTGTACTACAAATTGATAAGTATGGTAGGGGCACCTTTCCTCAACTTGTACTATTTATTAGCTCAATATTTCACATTCAAGTGAAAGGGCTACTAATTAGATATGCTGTCCTTACGGGTTTATTGCTCTTTATTAGTATATTTTAGTTGAAATGGCTTTTAATTATGAAATTTTATAACTGAGCCTGCTTCTAATATAGTTAATTTTCACGCATCTTGGATATTGCTCCAAATGGGTAATGTGACCATGAATTTACTGCAACCTAATTGAAATTCTATAGACTGATAGATCTGACCATGAATGTCCAGATTCTGGGTTACCTCTCTGGGCCATCACCTCATATCACCAGTGCAGCTGTCTCTGCATTGTCAGTGCTAGTATTTAAAGAGCCAGAGCTGTGCGTGAAAGTTCCAGATTTAGTTCCATCTGTCACTTCATTGCTCCAGGCTAAAGCTGTAGAAGTCACCAAGGTTAGTACCACGCTAATGCTTAACCTCCCTCATTCTGGCCTATCATAAAAGGAAGTTACTGCATATGTTTTTGTTTTTCGGGAAAACCCAGTTTACCGAGAGTTTTGTTTGTCTAAGAGAGAAAATATGCTAAAATTTTGTTGTGATCAATTAGCTTATCTGTCCATCGCTTTGTCCAATTACTATGCAGGCTGTTTTAGGCTTTATCAAAGTATTGGTTTCATGTGTGGAAGGAGAACATCTGCACAATTTTGCTTCCATCATTATGGACGGGCTTCTTCCATGGTCATCTGTCTCGAGGCATCATTTTAGGTCAAAGGCACGTATACTTTTCCTCTTACATGACCAATGACTCTTTTCTGACAAGAAGACATGACTCATAAGTTGTGATCTTAACAGGTTACGGTGATAATAGAAATTATGATTAGAAAATGTGGTTTCCCAGCTGTGAAGTTGGTGACTCCCGAAAGATATCAGCCATTTATAAGAAAAGTATCTCTGGTATGGTTCTGATTTTGTATCTGCATGTGTCAATGTGTGTACAATTACTTATTGTCATGATCTCTTTTTTGATGAATGCAGAATCGTCAAGGTAAAACTACTACCAAGGAAGCTGACTCTGTGGACATGAAGCAAGAAAGTTCAGATATTTCGACTATTAGGTCTGGTTTCTGAAATTGCTTTTGTCTTGAGTCACGATGCATTTACATAAATGTCATTTATATTGGTTTACATCGTCTCTATTGTTCAGGCCCAAGAAAAGGATACGGAATGAGACACAAAATGATGAAGGTGGTTCAAGATTTAACAGGGAGAAGAGGCAAAAGCAAAGTCAAGGCTCTCACCCTCGCGGTACGGTTGAAAGAAGTGATTTCAGATCAAGCAGAAAGCCCAACAACCACGTCAATCAAAAAAATGCTGGAATCGGTGGTAAATCAGAAAAATCCAAGACGCATAGAGACAAAACGTTTGGCAGGCCTCGACAGACCGGGCCTAGAAATAAGCAGAGGCGTAGCCAGTGATCAGATTGGCAAACACTGCCGCATACAATTTTGTACCGTAGAATTGGCTGAAGTCCACCGGAACTGAAATGAGAGAATATTCAGTTTAGAAGTTGGCTTAACAGTACAAGTGTGTGGAATTCACTACCAATTAAGTTCAGGTGGTCTGAGTGCTCTGTTCAACCAGAGAAGAATGTATTTGACTTGTTTAGGGTTTAGGTTTATGCAATTATACAACACAGCTTGTCTCATCTTCAAGAAGTTTGGGACATGAAATCAGTTTTTCATTCAGCTTTTTATTAATAAGAAAGACAAGTATTATCTTATGGAAAGAAAACATCCACGAGAAAAAAAAAAAGTAGTGTGTATTGTATGAGATAATTTTGTATGTGAGATTAATTCAAAAATGTGTAAATAACACATTTGTATCAATCTCTGTTTTGTGGAAAAAGATCATAATATTAGATCCCGATATAAAATCGGTAGCAACACTGTCCGCGAAATATCACTAATATTAATATATAATCGCTTTTATAAATATCTACGTGATTAATATTTGTATGGTATTGTTGTAACTAAGGTTTTCCGTTAATACAAACTCTTATAATAACTTTCTAAGATAATTTTTAAGCGATTCAAAAGATTTTGGGTTGATACCCCTAAGTTATGACTCATATTTATAATCATTTGATACCTCACCTCGCGATAATGTCTTACAATGTGAGAATGATTATTTATTTATATGTAGTATATTTCACAGCGCCTCACATTATTTTTCAATGTGGGACAAACAATATACTTAGAAATACACCATCTTTTTCACACCTAATTCGACGTAAACCCGAGTTTAATAATAATAATAATAATAAGCAAATACTATAAAGTACTATTTATTAATATTCGTATAATACATTTTTTTTTTAACTTCTTATCGTAATTAAAATATGTGCAAATAATATGATACTATATTCTAATGCTAGCATTTATTTACCACGGATCTAATTATATAATTTTTCAAAAAAAATTATACTTTGTTGCTAAATGAGATGTATAAGTTTTACATAAAAATTATAAACATTACTTGGACATATAAAAAATATATATATCATATCGTGGAGTTAATGATATAAACTCTTAAGAGTTCTCCAAGACAATGTTTAAGAGACTGAAGGTTTTTTGGGTTGGTATTTAGGTTCTAAGGATACCTTCTATTTATAATCATATGATCACCCACCTTATCTTCCAAACTTTCGATGACCAGGACAATTCATTATTTATACGTAATATATTCACCACACCAACATATTTTTCAATGTGGGACAAATAACATACTTAGAAATACACCATCTTTTTCGTACATAATTCGACATCTAACTCAGGTTAATAATAATGAGCAAATATAATACTCCCTCGATTCAAGACCAAATACAACATTCCTTTTTTTACACTATTCATGAACGAATAGAATCTTTACGATTCTTTGCAATATGTAAGACAAAATATGGTTATGTGTAATCTTATTTGATTCACCTATAAAGTACAATGAGAATATCAAATTTTAAATTTGTTATAATGTAAACTTAAAGATATTTACGTTGTAATTTGTGTTTTGGCAAGTGTGTAAATGAAAATGTTGTATTTGGTGGCAATGGAGGAGTACTATTTATTAATATTCGCACTTTTTTTTATAATATTTTTTTGCAAATGAGATGTATAAGTTTTTATATAAAGATTATAAACATCACTTGAATAATACATAATATAGAAAAAATATGTATATATCATACTGAAGATAATGATATAAACTCTTAAGAGCTCTCCAAAACAATACTTATGAGACTCAAAAGATTTTTGGTTGGTATATAGGTTCCAATGATGACTTCTATTTATAATCATAAGATCACCTACCTTATGTTAATCTTTCGATGTGGGACAATTATATAATTTATACGTATTATAATCACTACACTAACATTGTTTTTCAATGTGGGACATATAACATATTAAAAGAAGTACACCATCTTTAATACTCGTATGTGCAAATCATATGAAATCTATACTCTAATGAAAGCATTTTTGCCACGAATCTAATTATATTATTTTTATAATTTTTATAACGACATTTTTTTGCCAGATGAAATGTTAAAGTTTTTATATAAAAATTAGAAACTTCTCATGAATATAAAATAGAAAATATAGATATTGTAATAATTAAAAGATTCTCCACTTTATTTTTTATGTGAAAAATATTATTTATGAAACTTTCCTAAATTAATTTTTGATGATGTGGACGCTCTAGAATCGTTCAAAAAAACTCTCTTTTATATATATATATATATATATAGATTTTGCTACACCGAAATCAAAATCCTGGACTCGCTACTACCCGGGACAAGTATTGTCCCAAACCCGAGGTGAATAGTCCATAGGTATGTAATGAGCCATACAGAATAACAAATAAGATAACTATTTTTGTGAAATAATGTAGAAAAATAGTGTTTTTTCAAGCTTAAAAGTTGGTTTTTTAGCTTTTGAATTTTTTTTTAAAACTTTTAAATAATAGATGTGTTTGGTCAAAAAATGTTTTTGAATCTAAAAACACTTTTAAAAGTTAGGTCAAACACACTTAGTTAAAAAAGTATGCATTCATAGAATCCTAGTATGCATAAAATGGAATTTTTTTCTAAAATGGGGCAAAAAATCAAAGAAATTTACAAAATGGTGTAAGTTTTAAACTTAGGGACATGCTAAATCCGCACACAATTTACTAATTTCCGCACATTTTTTCACTTTATTTCAAATTTACCCCCCTCTTATTTTTTTTACTCCCATAAAAAAAGACCAAAAACCTAAAAAGTCCCAAAATTTATCAATTGCTTGAAAAATTCATTTGATGCTGCAATGATGTGACTATGTTGATGAAAGTTTTGTTATATAATCTTATTAATTTGTCTGTTATGTACAAAGTGATAGCAAAATGGATTCATTGATGGTATTGAATCTCAATTAATAAGGGAGATTGAAAATTAAGAGTCACGCACGATCCGAAGTAGTACCCTGCAACCACCACCATCGTACACCGACGACCACTACAAACAACGAACTACACCATACTCCGGCCAAACCGCAACATCCACTGAGGCATATTCCAGCCAACCCTACTACCGACAACAACCAACCTCTTTAACAATAAAAAATTAAAACCCTAAGCGTAAAATTCTTTTTCTTTTGACAAAACATTCATTAAATCAATTAAAGGACATGTATTAATAAAATTATTGATAAAACGACGGAATTACTTCGGATATGTGTGAATTAAGATCTCTAATTGACGAATTATTAACGAATTGGTTTAGTATTGAGAGGGAAAGAAGGGAGAAAACTTTTTTGGTTTGTTTTAGGAGGAAGGGTAAAGTTGGAATAATAAGATAAAATGTGCGGAATTTAGTAAAACTTTGTGCGGGATTTAGCAATTGCGTAAACTTATTACCCAAAATGGGTCCACGTCATCACCGAAGCTAGGTTCGGATTCAAGCCGCTCTCCCCCTAAGCGACCTTATCCTAGGTTACATGTAAACAGAGCTAATATTAAGGGGGTGCGTTTTTGAACCAAGTCGCTCGGTGGATGAGGCGACTAGGACAAAACCGCTTAGCGGGGCCGGCGACTATTTCGGTTTGCAAAAAAAAGGTCAATTATGTAGAAGAGGGGAATCGAACCAGTGCTGAACACTATTTAGCCTTATTCATTAACCACCAGGCTAAACTAATTTCTGTGTACAAAATTAGCGTTTTAATGGTACTAGTTAGTATAATAGTTGTGCAACTTATTAAACGCATTTAATCACATTTAATGCTCAACTAATTTAGACCCCGTGCAATAAATGCACGGTATTTAGAGTTTTTTTATATTTTTAATAAATTACTTATATAATGTTGGTATCTCCCGTTAACTCGCTTATATTTCTCAATATAGTATTTTGTTTTTAAAAAATGGTTAGAAATGAAAATTAATCAAGAGAATTGAGTAATGTGCCGAAATGTATTATAAAAATATATTTTTTATAGCACAAAGCTAATGATTTCAATTTAAATTCTCTTAATAGTTTGTTTGTCACGAAAAAGTAATAATAGCAATTTACAAGCTTTGTTCAAGTTATTCTCAAATAATTACATTATCCATAAAAAATTTAGCAATTTATATTTACAATGTGGATTAATTTCAAAGATAAACGATTGCAAAAAGCGTATTATAAATGACGCATTTTATCAAGGTTTGACTAACATATTATAATTAGCATAATTAATTTGAGGTTTGTAATTAAGGGACATGTATTAGTAGATTGTTAGTTTTCTTGTAAAATGGAGAAAATTTGTATTTTACAATATGCTAACCAATATGTCAAGTAAGTTAAAGATAGTTATAAAAATGCACATACACACCAAATATTTGCTTCAATATGCCGTTACCAAACACTATGACTAGCATATTGACGGGTCAACATGCTAAAACCTTGAATATGCTAAAAATCGTCAATATGCCGCTTACCAAACAACGCCATTGTATTTCTTTTAATTGAGATATTATATTTAGAGTTTAGTAAAAATAACATAAATTGATGAAAAGATTAATTTTAATGAAAAGATAATAATTTAATGAAATAAAACATACTCCTTCAAATCACAATAAACCTCCAACTTATTTTAAGACAAAATTAAGTGAAACACACTACCCCACCCATATAATTAAATTTAGACTAATATAAATACACTACCCTACCATACAATTAAATTTGGACACACAAACACTTACAAAAGAAATAGGAGGTTATTGTGAATAACCCAAAAAGGAAATAAGGAGGCGATTGTAAATTGAAGGAGAATTATTAGTTTCCTTATTTAATTAATACATTTATAGTTAGCTTCCTTATTTAAGAAGATGCTTTTTGAGGAAAATTGTGAGATCACCTATTCTTTTAGCAAACAGGGATGATGTATGGTAGATTACTAGATTATCATTAAAATTTAATTGTGTCTTTAGTTTACAAGTGTTAATATGGCCTGCTGGTTATTTTTTGACAACGATCCGAGATTGTGCGTCCATTCCCCGTAACTACAATTTTTATATTTATTTTTGCTAACCAACTATATTTAATATGAAGTCGCTTTGAGCCGAGCCACTTCATCCAAACTCATTTTTTTCAATATATTTTATTTATTAACAAATCACTAAGGTCATGGGAGAGCGATTTCTTAACTCAAGTCGTCCATCGCTAAGCGACTTATTCCATGACACAGTTCATGCATACCTATCCTACATACGTGACCTATTTTGGGTAAATACTTTCATATGTGTCCCATTTTGTTAATTTCTTTGTATTGGAAGCATTGTTGTTAAAATCGCGATCCGATCGAGGATCGCATTTATCCAAAAGTGGAAAACGATTCAAATCGCCGTGAGGATCGCTGGTGGTAGGATCGGAGCAGATCGGTCGTGGATCGGCAGATCGAGTAGATCGTGACAGATCGTAGGATCGGCGGTAGGATCGTTCAGATCGTAAAATGTTTATTTCAGTGCAACAAATTTATGAGAGTTGTTCTTCTATACTTATAACTCTAAATTAAAGGTATCTATCTATATATATAAAAAGAGAGTTTTTCTGAAATGATCTCGAGAGCCCACATCATCAAAAATCAATTTAGAAAGTATAATTTTTAATGTAAAAATAAAGTGGAAAATCTTTTAATTATTATAATATGTATATTTCCTAAATTATATTCAAGTGATATTTCCAATTTTTATATCAACTTTTACATTTCATTTGCAAAAATTATCAGTTAAAAATAATGAAAATAATATAATTAGGTAGTAATGCTATCATTAGAGTATAGATTTACATTATTTAAACACATAAAGATGTGCATTTCTTAATGTGAAATTGTATACTTTTAGTATGTTTTGTCCTAATATTGAAAAATAATAACAAGTATGGTAAGTAATACATACTACATAAATAGTAGAATCGTCCCACATCGAGCTAGTATAATGTTGATGCGATCCTATGATTATAATTAATAGAGGCATAATTGGGAACTTATGTATCCACCCAAAAAAAATTTGAGTCTCATAAATATTGTTTAAAGAGTTTTAAGATTTTCTATCATTATTTACTTATATGATATAAAAATAAAGGAAATCGTTAAGGCTGGAACTACCCGGAAAGAGTTAAGAACATGAACAAGAAATCAAAAATACAAAACTAAAGGTTTTACTAATGGTAGTCTTCTCACAGCATTAAAACTAAAAGATTTTACTAATGGTTGTCTTCCTCACGTGCGTAATGTAGCGTTAATGAGTCGTTATATGTACGTATGTAGATCCTATCTAATGATCGATCACGTGGTTTTACCTTCAAAGAAAAATAATACTCCCTCCCTGCCGCTATAATGCCCTCTTTCCCAAAACGGATTATTCGAAAGAATGTTCCTTATATTTTTAGAAACTTTTACTCTTATTTTATTCATTTTTCTCTCCTATCACCAAACCCCACACAACTCTTTTACTCATATTTTATTACTTTCCTTATGTTTTACCTACAATTTTATTTACCTACTAATACCATCCTCTCTCCTACCACCAACCCCACCCAACTCTTTACTAATATTTTAATACTTTTCCTTAAGACGCCCATATCAATGTTTTTAACATTATAACGATTTAATTTAGGGAAGACAGATACAATGATAGCTTTTTTAAGAAGAGACATGTATTTTTGGTATGTTATATCTTTTACATTGAAAAATAATGTAGGCATGATGAACATACTACG